>NC_038250.2:45174333-45472429 GCF_000004515.6 Glycine max
TAAAAAAAATAATTTATTTCTATTTTACTACTAACAATAACAGTCTCACAAAGAATAATGAACTCTACTTCAACATACTTAATTTTATGACCATTTCATGTAAATGTTGTAAATATTTTGAGTGTATAAACTATCATTTATTGTAATTGGGCTCACACGGACAATAGTCTAGGATTAAATCTGAGTTTGTTTGAGTAAGAGACTTACTGAAAAAAATACTTAAATTAACTTTTAGATTTAGAAGTGAGAAAATGGAGATAAAAGAATATTTTTTTATAGTTTGAATAACAATTGTTGTGAATTTATATTTTAGTGAACATTTTATGAAATGCTTATTTTATTCTCTTTAATTTTTGTCAAAAAGACTGAACGTAATGATTTAGATCAAGACAAAAAAATTGTGTTTTCTACTTTTCTCTTTCTCTCATCTCTTTAGTTTATTACACTAATGACAAATATAAGTTAAACTATGATAAAAAAAATTATTGTTGTTAAAAGGAGAAAAGCATCCGACCACTCTTTGAGAGAACACTTAGCATATGTGAAACTTATGTATGGTTTATTTTTTTTCATCGTGTTTGAATTGATGATAAATTTACCTTACTTCGGTTTTTTGTTTTTGCATCATCTTCTGCTTTAAAAAATATGAGGAATTCAACTCATTATAAGTCCAAACACATACTAACTTGTCAACTTATGGTTTGATAATTTTTTAGCTCTTTAAAAAGTAAGATAATTTTTTTTCTTTAAAAAAAGTAAGATTAAACTAATTCACTTTTTAATTAACATATAACAAGAATCCCAAATAAATCAAATTGCCTCATTTTGATATCTCTACCAAATTACACGCCTCCCTAACACGTCACATGACGTCTCTCTAACACTATATATATAACAATCGAATAAGATATCAATGTAAGAAATATTAATGCTTCAAAAATTAAATTTCATAAAACAAACCCCACCTTAAAAATTAAATTTCAATTAAAATCTCTAAAAGCACACAAGATAAAAATAAAATCGCTATAAGCATTGGGACTCAAATTTACGATATAGAGGACGAAAGGAAAGAGGACCACTAAGAGTGAGTGTGCACATTGTTTCTCTCATACTGGCGCGTGTCTCTCGCTGACATTTGCTTTTCGTTCTTTTCTCATGAAGTTTTGGCTATTTCTAGAATTTGATTTCTTTGTTGTTTCTTCTCATATTATTGTTTTTTCTCTCCCATAAAAATAACACTTAATTATATTAATATTTAATAATAATATTTAATTTTAAAAATCATCAAAATTATATAATTTTAAAGAGACAACACAAAAACATCGCCCTCTCACTGACTCACTCACCCAACCCCAACCAATGTTTTCTGGCTGTTATTTCCCTCCACCTTTCCCCGCCAGAAAAAAAAAGAGACTAGGTTGCGTGAAAATAAACTAAGAATAGAAAAAAAGATCATTTAAACATAATCATGATTCAGGAGACAGTATACAATTTTCCTTTGTCATATTATTTTTAATTTGAATACAAATTTCTGAATGGAATGGAGGATGTTATCCAATTGAAACGATGAAGAATGATCGTAAAATTCCTAATGCGTTGTCTGTCACACGTTTTTTAATATATTATTTACAATTAGGTAAAATTTATGTAACGATTATTAAATTAAAAATAGAATTCACCGATACATTATTATTAATCTAAATGAAATTAGATTCGATTCTTTTACATAATATTATAAATGAAAAAAATATGTAATTAAGAAGAAAGATTCAATTAAAATGACTAGTTAAGTTTTTTTGACATATATTAATTATTGATTAAATTGATCAATATTATATACCAATAACATGATTATTAAAAAAGAGAGTAGAATTTACTAAAAAAATAGTAGATATTTGTATAATCTTTTAAAAAACGTGAATAAACAATTAATCATATAAAATATATAAAAACATGTAAAAAAAAATTTGCTAATACTTGAAACGAGATAATAGATGTAAGAGTTGAATTGAACACGAAAATGATCAAGTTGTATGAGTTAAATAAAAAATGATATTAAATATTTTAAGCATTAATAATTTTTCGTGGATTTTAAATTTTTAATTGGTCTTGCATGATTGAATTTTAACCATTTTTTTTATCAATTAGATTGAATTTCAGTTAAATATAACTAAATCATATAACCAAATTATTAAAGTATTACATAATAAGTATAGTTGAGTTGATAACAAATATTAAATTCATGAGAGACATTTAAAGATTAATTTCATAATCAATCTAATACATTTAAAATTATGGAAATATCTTGAGATCTCGTTAAAATTCAAAGATCTTAATTATGGTAGATTTTTTTAATTCGATTAGTTATTTCAAAGGATTAATTACTTGAATAAAATAAAAAAATATTCTTACATTTAGGAATAATAAATTTAAATTCACACTTTTTTTTAACTTGAAACATAAATGTAAACTTTTATAAGTTTGAAAACATTTTTATTTTATTTTATACTGGAAAACCATGTCCTAATCGCATAAAAACATTCCTTAACTAGTTTCTTTGAGGTAATTAAACTCAAAATGACTTAGGTATATAAGAAATTCATACTAAAAATTACTAATTATCCAACCCGGCCACCGACTTCACTTCAATTGGCTAAGTCAATATAATTTTTACAACTATGTGTGAGAGTGGCACTCTGTTTATTTTTGTATTATTTTAATTTTTCATTCTAAATGTTTCCTATATATTGTTCATAAAATTCTTTGGATTCCTCAACAGGTAAAAATGACAGCAATAATTTTTGTTCTCATCCGTTTTATAGACCGATTTAGGTTAGCAAAGTGAAAAACAAATGACGAATTTTGTTATTTTCCTCAAATAATAATAAAAATAAATCAATAAAAGAGTAGCAAGTTTTCTTCAACTGGTCCTTTCAGTTAATATTTGCAAATTCCAAACACCTATCTGTTCCATTATTGTTAGGAAATAAAGCAGGGATTGGACCGTGTGATAAAATGAGAAAGAAATTAACCATATGTACTTGAGACTTGAAGGTCAACTTCTTATGGGCAATTCATGTGCTTTCTAACTGGTTTATTATTAATGTCACTACCATATATGAAAAGCTATAAAACATAAAATACTCATTCAATGTGGAACCCATTTTCTAAACAAGTGTGTCAACTTGATTGATCACTTCTTTCTTCTAATGACCACGATAGCTCATAGAAGTAATGTGTTTGTTAGAAGAATTTTCGTAAATTAAATATTTTAATTGGAAAATATTTCAACATCAACTTTTATATATCAAATTTGAATACTTATTTTTCAGATTAAAAACTTTTATGATCTAGTTTTATTAAGAAATTACATGATTTCCCTACATTTATAATGTTACGTATATTATTTTTATTTATTTTATTTCTCGCATATACAATTTTTTTCATAGACCAACCGTATCTTTTACTAAAGTAATTATATTCGAGGTAGCTCATTGTTTAAACATAGTCAAATCAAATTTGAATTTTAAATTTCAAGTTCAATACATATATCATATCAAATTAATAGATACCATTTTTTGGACTAACAAAGTGACGGTGTGAGTATGTTTATTTAGATTATTTTTTTTGTATCCGATGTGCCAAAATTTTACTCATATTTTAACTTAATAATTTTTGTCAAAAAAATTCTTTAATATAAAATTTTTCTCATGCAAAATAAAATAACATCCACATTATTAATAATAAAAACATTTTTTTTTCATTTTTCTAAAATTTTGACTTCACTATTATTTAATAATGACAATATTTATATATTTTTATTTTTAAAATTCTAATTTAATAAAAAAAACTTGGTGCAATATATGGAAAACACGTTATTATATATTAAAGAAACTATTCTTATAAGTGCAATAATCTTGTTAACTTAACTTTCTTCTTAAGACGCTAATTTTATCTTTGAAGGATGTTTTTTTTATACTTTTTAATTTTTTAAATTAATTAATTTTAAATATTTTAATGTCAACTTTCTTATTTTTCTATAAGTATTATTTTCTTATACTCTAAATTAGTATTATTTATGCTTATTTTAAAATTTAATAATTTTTATTTTAATTAAAATTTGATATGCATTGATTACATATCTAAATTTTAATATACTAGTTTTAATATACATTTTCTTTATAAATACTAATATAATATATTTATTATTTTCCGATTATTATATCCATTTTAAGTTAACTTTAGTCAATATATTTCATTACATGATAGTAAAAAATATTAAATAAAGTCAATTATACGAAAATATATATAATCCTTGACTAAACTAACATTAATTGAAATAATTGAAAACCATATTTTTAGTTATTGCCATTGAATTATATATGTATTGTTAGATAAGATAAAATCGGCAATTACTGGGTGACTTGCATGTATTCATAACATACATGGCAACTGACTGATCAAATAAAATATAGCATACATGGCAACATGTAATTTTTGTTGTATTGTTCAATAGACATCATCATTAACAAAAACATTATACTGTCATGGCTTACTCACAGTAAGGTTATCGATCAATATACTGTCTTTGGTTTGGTTGGCTTCGGCACTTTGCTTCCGAATGCTTTCTTGGTGGATTGCTGGCTGTGTTTTTGCTAGCTTCTGGAAGTAGGTCATGGAGGTTAAGCTATAGTTATGGAATGGTTTCACATGTATGCTATACAGGGTGGGGTTGCTCTTATTTTTCTCACTATACACTTGTAATTATGTTTTCCTTGTTCACTTAAAAAAAACTAAATAATTGTTTTGGTTTTTTATCTTATTTTTTATTTTTTGGTTTAATTTAGTCTTTCATCTTTTAAAAATTTCACTTTGATCCTTTATCTCATCTAAAGATTTAAAATGGTTCTTCAATTATTTAAATATGTTGAGAAAAGTCTTTTATCCTAGTATTATTCGAATGACAAAGTTAAATATATTTAAATAGTTGAAGGATTATTTTAAACCTTTTAATTAAGATTAAGTATCAAAGTAAATATTTTAAAAAATAAAGAATCAATTTGAACCTTTCAAAATAAATTTTTTAAAAGATAAATTATCATTTTGAACCAAATAAATAAGATAAAGGAATCATCATTTAGAAACAAAATTTTACCTTGTTCGCATCTTGTGGCCTGAAAAATCTAATAAAATAAGTTCTATTTTACCTTTAAAAAAAAACAACAAAAATAAATAGCATAATATATTTTAGTCTCTTAAATTTGTAAAATACTTTTTTAGTTCCTCTCAGCTGATTTGTGACAGTTTTAATGCATAATTAACTGCAAGAGTTTGTAATATTGAGAGAGTAAAAAAGACAAGTTTTAATTTGGAGACTAAAAGGGATAAACCTTTAAATTTGTGTAACTAAAAATATATTTAGGTTACTAATTTATGACTGTTTAGATGCACAATTTATGATGATTTTTCACTACAAAGCTAAAAAAATATTTTTTTTTTAATTTTAAGAGACTAAAAAAACCAAGTTTTAATTTGGATACTAAAACTGCTACACCTTTAAATTTAATTAAGGAACTAAAAACATATTTTAGTATTTTCAATATTCTTTACTATTTATAATGGAAGTATAAACAAAAGACACATAAGCAACTTGATTTTTGTTTTGATGTTTAAGTCATCTTCCTTTAGTTATAAGAGAAAAAAATGCTTGTGCAATGTCTATGTATCACACCTTTACACTAATAACCAATCACATTTCTATAAATGACCATATCACACTTTTATTGTTTTAATTAAGTAAAATTAATTGAAAAAATCGCATTTCCAAAAGGGTGATAACGTCGACGTGAGAGTAGTGGAAAAGGTGCAAACGCGCAACATCGTAACAGAATATGTGATTTGTTTACTTTTTAAAATTATTTTTATTTTATTTAATTAAAACAATAAAAGTGAAATGTGATTGATAATTTATAGAAATGTGAATGATTGTCTGTATAATAATATTTTATACTAATAATACACACGTATTTTTCTCTTTTTAAAATAACTATGAAACTATCAGGGAAACAAAACTTAGACACCAAAATTAACTCACCATAAAAATTAAAACGCCATTTAATTTTCTTCAAATAATGTGTCAAAAGCGATACACATGCCGCAATTCGATGAACATCTAATTATATTATCCAATCTATTATATAGCCATATAGGCCATTTAATATTAACTTGAAGCGTGTATGTTTCTGGTATGTGTGGCACCGAAATAATTCAATTTCCTATCCCGTTCACAGAGCTAGTTGTCCCCTCTTCAGTTGTGTAGACTTTATTAAAATAAAAAAAAACAGTATCAATGAAACCATAAAAATCTCTGTGAAAATAAGCCAAATTACTGTTTGGGAAAATGAAGGCATTGTCTTGTATGCTTGGTCAGCATAAATGGAAAGGTACTTAACCCTCTTTTCTCACTTTTAAGGCATCGCCTTTTGGGACCTGTCAACATGTGTTTGCATTGCAATTTGCAAGTATGAAATTTATGCTAAACATTAACAACCTCAAGTAGGACCTCATCCTCATAACGAGCAATAGCAAGGACAGTTAATTACAAGGTGGAGTAATGAATAATCAAGATAATCCTTTCTAATTACATATAATACAGATAGATAGATTTTAATTTTTTACTGGCCATTGGTTTGAGAAATTTAGAATATAAAGTTAGGATTTTTATACGATATTTCAAAACTAAGAATAAGGCGGTAAATTAATTACTCCAATTTATTTTATTTTTTGTAAATTAAAAAAAAAATTGATAGTAAGACGTTCATAATTAATAAACAGTAATTTAAATCTTATAGAAAAAAAATCTTGTAAATCTCTTTCATATGTAATTATTACTTATGATCGCAAAGAGACTTATTAGATTGTATTAAAATAGACTAAAGAATATCATATTTCATCTCATAAAAAAAAGGGTTTTTTGTATGTGTATAATTTAGATCTTCTTTTATCTTTATAAAAAGTTTAAGGATCTTGATTTTTTTTTATTTTTTTTTATAATTTGGACCAAATATACCAAGTAACATTTTATTTATAATTACGTATTCAGAAGTAATTTTATCACTACAATTTAAATAATATAAACTACTTTGTTATAAACACACTTTTATTTAAAATCATCAACTGTGGATAGTCAATTTCGTGCAACATTAAACTTGCACACTGAATGGAATGCCTTGTATCTTTTTATCTTGGTGATAGCAGTGCCACTTTTTGTTTTTCTCTGTTTTATTATTATTACCTTTTTTTTTTGTTTGATAGAGATAGGAAGGGGATTGAACCGTGGAAATTTGTAGAGGATTTGTCGCTTGAGATCAAATTGATTTTGTTGACAAAGTTGGTCCAATCCTTATCCAACCTGTTTTTTGTTTGTTTGTTTTTATATCATGCACTCAGATGCTCCTCGACTATGCAAATCATAGCTTCTCCGAGTAGTTTTTCATATACACTTTTTGTTTCTATCATAATTAAAGAGAGTATTTCATATACACTGTTGGATCATGGCTTTCAGGCAAAGTAATATATTTTTATTTTCCCTTATAGGCAAAGCAATATCTCATCTTAGATTTCAATCTTTAATATGAAACAATTTTTGTGCACCAACTAATACATATATCATTAAACAATATACTGAAGTATGAGCCAACAATCAAATTAATTACGTTTATTTAAATTCTTTTTTTTTTCGTTTTAGAAAGTTTAAAGAAATGGTATTATAAAGTAATGACATATTACAAACCTTAACAAATATGTTTATACTATCTAAAGATGACCTACTAATATAGAGATTGAGTGAGAATAACATTCCTTAGAAACATACGTCAAAACCTTTTTCCCAGTATATATTCTATCTGCTCGAATATGAAGTTATCAATACTGTTTTTGTGGAGGTTCATTAGTTACTTTATTTTGTTCTTGAATTGTGTTTTTACCCCGTTATTTTTTCCCTAAAATAGTAAAAATTGTGGTAATTTCTTTAGCAATTCTGACCCTTCCCATAACTTATAGTAGTAGTGAATCATCAATCATGATCACTAGTCAATCACTTCAAACTTAGACCAATAGTTACCCAAGATACCTTGTAATGCAAAATTTTACTTAAGATCCCCTGTTTTGTAGCCCTTTGACCACATATCATCATTTTGGATGACCAATAATAAACATTTAACAAATTGAATGGTAAAACTAGAAATTGAATTGGACCACAAAAACTCTAATTAATCTCAGTGCCACTTAGGATGCTCGGTTTCTTGGATTCAATAAGCAAGCAATAGACATGGCTTAAACATATATTTCCAAAAGAGACTTTAGGACACAAATTTCTAACCCTTTTCTAATGAAATCTTTGCAATTCAACTTTTTTCACCTTTCATGGGCAACTAATAAAACACACTTATCCCATATGGTTCGCGTCAGTGTATATGCAAATTTCAAAGCCTATATTCCCACACTTATTTTTATTTTATTCTATATTATTAACAAAGCTTAGAGTGACATGTGTGAGGTTAATGCCCCTCTTCCTAAGACTTTTCCTTATGGTCCAAAAGAGAGTCTTCTTGGTTGTTTGAGATCCGAGCTTAACAGAGTGTATTCACACTCACCACCCCTTATTTTTTAAACTCATGCCTTTGATGATTAATTACTTTTCTTTCTCTTAGTTTTCCGTTATCTTCTGCTACATGCCCGAGGCCGAGTCAAATGTCTATGGCATATGAAGTTGTTTTCAATTCAGAGTGTATTTGAGTTTTTATTTGAAATTCAATTAATCTTCTCACTAGTTACGTGGTACTTCCATTAGTTTCATGTATAATAGGTTGAATGTCATACTTTGATTAAAGAATCAAGTGCAAAAAAAAAAAAGTACCAAACATTTAAAGTTTATGATAATTCACACATATAATTATTCATTTGAACTAGATTTCTATAGTGTTAAATCACTTGTGTGAACGGCTTTTAGTGAGATATTATATATTTACTACTATTAAGTAATGAGTATTGATGCGAACCAACCATTCGTTCAGAGATCATGAAAGTTCTCATGCATATGGATATAAATGCAGTGTGTGCATGTAGATGGACACAGTTCTATGCTTATAGTATATATTTGTCGTGCATGCGTGGTTGCCCACCTTATCATGTGTCAAAATATACGATCATTCATTGGGTACTTTAGCTTACATAATCACGTTTCATCTTCACATGGGTATCAATAATCAATAAATTTGTCACATTCCAAAATTAAGAATAAAATCCGCAACTAAACTTGGGTTGGGTGCATATGTGTAACCGGCCGGATCTAAGCTATGTATATTAATATAAATGATATTAAAAACAAAACTATGGAAAAGCTTGTTAAATCAACTGAGGTTACTCTTCTTAATTATAACCATGGCAAAGTCAAGAGAGACTTCTTTAGCATAAGTTACTCATCATATCATTTTAATTTCACTTCATTGCACGAATTCTTATAACGTTGCTAGATATACATACTATTGTTTTATATATTTTAATCTTTAACCATTGTAATTAAAAATATTGATCCTATAAGAAAATTCTGTAATATTTTTACAAGTTTCGGTTCTTTAAATTGATTATGAAATTAATGATTAATTTAAGACTTGAACACATTTAAAACTTCTTGTAAGTCTCTAAAGGTTTGTGTATTGAATCCAAATATTTTTTCTACAAATTCATGGTGCAAGTTACTAATTGAGTTACACACATTAATATATATATATATATATATATATATATATATATATATATATATATATATTATTTTTGATATTTATTTACGTTTATTATTGAGCCTATGAAAATAACCACCCAGAATACACTTCCTGCAAGACTTGGGCGTCAACAAATAAATGAATTAATATAAATTCCAAGATGTAGAAACAAAGGTAGCTGGCTGAGAGATTGGATTCTTATCTCTTAAACAATGACTTCCAGCCACTCTATCTTGAGATTCACTACCCCATTAAAGTATAAATACCAAACCACCGTACCCCATCCCCTATAATTCTAATGTGGTCTAAGAAGTGCCTACCAAGAGCAAATAAATAAAGAATATTGATGAATTTTGTTTTTTTCTTGAGAGCCTATCTCCATAAATATTTTGTAGTATAGCTGTATCATCAAATTGGTGATAATCAACATTAAGCGCATAAATTGACTGGTATAGAGTTATTTTAGTTTAATTAAAAAATTTGAATTCAAATCTTGAATATAAATATTTAGTGACCTAACTTAAACATGATTACTACTAATAGAGGATATGTATCTATTTTCTAGAGCAAAAATTGTTGATCATGTTGGCATATGTAATAATGGAACTAATCCGAAGCCATAGTATGCCACTGCCTTAGGTCTCACCTTCTCAATCACAAGCTCCCACAACATCTGCCGAATCTTCTGTGTCTCCGGTAACACAACAAACCCAATGCTTGACTGACTATAGGAGCCCCTATAAAATTATAAAAAAATAAGGCCATAAACTTCAACGGGAAAATGGTACATTTTTGTCTGCATATCTTTATTTAATTTAAATTCTTCTAATTTTTTATATTTTAATCCCTGTATATTTACTGGTTTAATTTTTTTTGGCTTATTTATTAAATAAGCTGTCTTGGGTTTCTAAAAGATGTTTAGTTACAAAAAGTTCAATTTTAAATAATACTGAAAGTCTTATAGAGTTAAATTTATTAAAATACTTAAGCAGTAGTAGTAGACTTTTCTATAATATGTTAAAATTATATGCTTATTAATATATTTAAAGGTTTAAACTTTTTAATATACTTTTATATTTTAAATTAGAACACACAATTTAAAGAGAGTTTCAGTCTCCTTATTTTTTTTTTCTATTAGAGATTTTTATATTCTGTCTGTTCTTTGTTCTGGATGTGTATGGTTGCTCTTTTAACTAGGCAATTTTTTTTTCTCTCTCAACTAAATCAAAATACCAGCCATAATTTTATCTTTTTCTTTAAATTGAATTTCAATATTTTTTTCAAATTGTCAATAATTAAAAACAATCTTACTTTACACTAGTTATTCATTATAATCTAAAATAATCTAAAATGTAATATAATTTATATATTAAAAATATTTATTATGATGAATTTTAACTATATAAAAATAAACATTTAACATGTACAATGCACAAATTAAAATACTAGTTGGTCAAAAAACTAAAATACTAGTTAAAAGTATATTTCGTTGCTTAAATATTTAATTTCTTTTATTAGAACATCTCCAATAGTGTTGATATAAACAACCTAATTTTTGTCATTTCAATCTTAAACAACTAAAGTAATTTCCTCTTCAATGAGTATTTCTATTAATAAGTTGCTTAACTTATAAATATTATATTTTTCTCTTTTGTATTTAATGCAAAATTAAGTCACTTATGAGCAATAGTTATTTATATAAACAATTTTCTTCAATTTTAAACAACTTAAAATTACAAGTGACACATCAAACTAACATTTTTTTTTTGTTAAGAAACTCATTAAACAACTTCCACTGTAAATGCTCTTACATGCCAAATCAAAATTAACTCAATTTAAAAAAAAATGCATCAATTAAATACATTTAAGCAACGAAAGTTTGAAAATTAGGTAAAATTTATTTAAAATAAAATCTAATTTAACCTGAACCATTTTTACGCCTAATAATGAGTGACGCCAAACCGATACTATAAATACCAATTCTTAAAATAAGGTCGTACTCTAGGGATGGAAATATAAGTAAATAAGAACTGTTTTGAAAAAAAAAAAGAGAGAATATTATTTATTAAAAAGCTTAATTTCAGCCCAAGATGTACTTAAACTAAATATTTATTTATCACGTAAGAAGAGAAATTGAATGGGGTGCAGAGAATCAAAATCCGTTGGAAAATGCACGTTGTTTAATTTGACAAACCCAAATTTAGAAAACAATTATATTTGCAACCTGCCCTTAGTGTAGCCCAAAGCTACTTTCTTGTCATAGTTACAACTATGAGGCATTTGAATTCTATATCTCTCATTTTTGAATCCTACACCTCTCAATTTTTAAATATTTCTAAACTATCATTTTTATATTATATCTTTCCTTTTCCTCATGCTACTCCATGACAAAGTTCCACCCGTTCTTGTACTCAATTTGTGTTCCTCTTCCTCCATCATTAAGTTTTCCTCTTTGTCTCCATTTGTGTCAACCCATAATCATCTCATAAACTTCTGTTTGTTCCTCTTAACCTCCATTTGTGTGGATTCCACCGTTGATTTCTTCAAGTTGCACAACTCAATGAGGTTGGGTTGATGTGCAAATCCATTTTCTCCCATTTTTTTATTATTAAGCTTTTGTTTTAGAGACGACTCTTTCTAGAAAAGGAATAGTGACAACCATACTTGGAATAGGTATTTCGAAAGCTTTTATTTCAAGTATGAAATTGTCCTTTCGGAACACAATTTTGTGTCGACTCCACCATTGATTTCTTCAAGTTGCACGACTCCAGTGAGGTTGGGTTGATGTGCAGATCCGTTTTCTCCCTTTTTTTATTAAGCTTTTGTTTTAGGGACAACTCTTTCTAGAAGAGGAATAGTGACAACCATATTAGGAATAAGTATTCTGAAAGATTTTATTTCAGTTACGGAAAGTCATTTCAAAACACAATTTTCATTCCGAAATAGGTATTTCATAATAGTAAAACAAAGTTTCCAAAATACTTTTAAAAAAATATGTATATTTGTTCAAGAACATGGAATTCAGAATATTGATAGCATTTTTCAAAACACTTATTCAGGAAGCATATTTTATGTTATGGGAAAAGTCTATTTTAGAACTCAATCTGTGTTCTAGAATGACCATTCCATAAGCTATACTAAAATACGAATATGTGCTATGTAAGGTAAAAATTATCTTTTAGGATAACTATTTTAAAATAAAATGTGTTCCAAAAATTATTTTGGAATAACTATTCTAGAAGCTAAAAATTATCTTTTGGAATGACCATTTCAAAATGGAGATTCTTAGTAAAAGGAGTATTATTATCCACATAAATAAAATAAAAGATACAAGATACAAATTGGAGGGTGCAGGATTTAAATGTCCACCAATGAAGGAGTATGATCCGTATGCCTGATCAAACAAATGAACATATATGAATAAAATGAAAGTTAAAAAATTTTATGTGTACATTCCGAAAAGAGATGAAGAGGTACTTTAGTATTTGTTGTTGTATGTTAATGATATCTTATTAGCAAGTTCCAGCATGGATCCAAATTGACAGACTCAAGGCTATGTTGAGTGCTGAATTTGAAATGAAGGAACTTGGGAAGGCTAAGAGGATACTAGGAATGGACATCAACAAAAATAGATCAAAAGGAAAACTTTTTCTGTCTCAACAAGGTTATATAAAGAAAGTTGTTGAAAAGTTTAGAATGCATGAGTCAAAACCTGTCTCAACTCCTTTGGGACAACATGACAATTTGTCAACCAAGGATGCACCCAACTCAGATGAAGAAAGGGAAAGGATGAGATTAATTCCTTACTCTAATGGAATGGGAAGCATTATGTATTACATGGTTTGCAGTAGACCCGATTTAGCATATGTTGTCAACATGGTTAGCAGGTTCATGACAAATCTAAGACCAAAACATTGGGGAGCTTTAAAATGGGTTTTCAGATATCTAAATGATTCATTATCTTCTAGTTTAAAGTTCAAAAGGAAGATGAAAAGTGAAGAACCTATCAAAGGTTACACAAATTCTAATTTTGCTGGAAACATATCAACTAGGAAATCTTTATTTGCATATGTCTTTACCTTTTTTGGCACTGTTGTTAGTTGGAGGTCTGTCCTTCAATTAGTTTTGGCATTATCTACAACTGAGGCTGAGTTTATTGCTCTTACAAAAGCTGTTAAGGAAGCTAGGTAGATCAAAGGGTTAGTAGGTGAACTTGGAATAACTTAAGACAATGTTACTGTTTTCTGTGATAGTCAGAGTGGAATTGAGCTTTCAAAACAACAAGTTTAACATGAAAAGTCTAAGCACATTAATGTCCGGCTACACTTCATTCAAGATGTTGTTGAAACCAAGGAGATTTTGGTTGAGAAGATTCCACACAAAGATCTTTGTAAGTCTTGCACCATAGTAGATCAGTTTCGCTTCGTTTCTATGGATGTAGGTCCTTTATGATTGAACCATGTAATTGCTCATGTTCGTCTTCTATCCCTTATCTTTGTGTGGTTCAATTTCTTTTATGTTATTAGCTTTTGTATGTTTGTTGGTATGTTGTTTTGTTTACTGGTTTTGTCAATCAATTGCAGGTTTTGAACCATAACATGTTTCATGGGAATTTTTATTTGAGTCATTTGTTACAAATCTTAGCTTAGAGATATTATGTGAGAATAAAGCAATTTCTTATGGGGTAAGTTTTGTTTCTTTGCAAGTTATCTTAGTACTTGGTACTCATTCTTTCTAGATAGAATGACAATACATTTGCTCTCTAGGAGAAGCTGGTGAATTGTTGTGACGATTAAATCAATAGTTATTGTTGTAAAATAAGCGTAACTTAGAAAATTAAGGGAGATGAATGCATACTTTTTTATTGAATGATCATCTGTTTAAATACAAATTTATTATAACAGAAAGAAGAAATAATAACTGACTTCCTAAATCATAATCAACCACTAACATAACAATAACCAATCACTAACATAAAAATAATCAACCACTAACATAACAGCTATTAAGTAACAAAAAATAAAACAACTAATCCTAAAAACTTGGTCAAACAATTAATAGAAAATAACAAAGTAACAGGCAACTGCTGATACATGTTCAACACTCCTCCTTGTATAAGTGGTTGACAAATCCAAGTTTCTCTCTTAGTAGCTCAAGATTTAATGTAGTCGTATCCATGTCTATCTGAATGCTCTCTTTTTCAACACACAATGACTTTGCTTCAGTAGCTATTCATGCAGCCTCGAAATTTGTTGCAATAATAGCAATTTTCTTTTTCGCTTCTAGTTTTGGGACTCTTTTGTCTATGAAAATAATCCTCTGCTTGAAGGATGTTATACCTTTCTAGATGCTTGAATGCATCTCTTAAATCCAGAGATAACTTCATTTATCTTATTTTCTATAGATTCTAAACTAGAGTCATTGTTTGCTATTTTTGTTTCTTTTTGTTTAACTAAAGCAAAAAAGTTATTCCAATTCACCCATTAACACATCCTTTCTTTTACAAATGACTTTTTTTTGTCATTTTGGATTGAATGCTCAATGGTATTATTCAATTCTAAACGAGCTTCATTCATAAATTGTGATTCAATCTCTAACTCCATTTTTTTAACCTTCAAGGCTTTAGAGGATGAAAGCCATTGGTCCATTTCTTTTGAATACATTGATAGTGTTCTCTTCATGGCAGAATCTACATTATTTAAAGCATTCATTGCATAATGGTCGAGTAAAATTGTGCATTGCTCCTCAATAGCTGCATGATGAAAATGACATAATCTTTTGTGTCAGGCTTCTGTATTGTTTACAGTAACTAGATAGGCTGCTTGCCCCTCCTTCAATGAATCAAATGAGAAACTTTTGCCTCTCATTTTGATATTGAAAATTTCTTTGTCATTGACATCTTTAATAAAACAGCGCTTATTTTCAAAGATGACTTTAAACCCCCTTCTCAATCAATTGTCTCACACTTAGCTAGTTTTGATGAATCTTAGGTACATACAAAACATCGTAAATTAATTTTGTACTTGCACAACTTTCAATGGCTACAACTTCTTTTTCTTCAACAATGATAAGATCACCATTGCAAATTCTAACTTTTGATACGTGTGCTTTGTCCAACTCTCTAAAAAGCTCTTGATCATGGGTCATGTGGTTGGTACAACCACTATCCACTAGCCAACATTTACTTGAGTTACTGCTTATAAAACATGTTGCTACAAACAATTGCTCTTCTTCTTGTTGATATGCAACTTAAGTCACATTCTTTTGTTGAAAATTGTTTTTGTAAATTCTCACATGATGCCCTAACTTGTTGCACTTTTCACACTTAACATCAGATCTTCTCCAGCATTTGAAAGGAGGATGACCCATTTTGCCACAGTACTTGCAAGGAGGAAATCCTTTGTTGTCTTCATTATTGTTGCTAGTGTTAGTTGCTGCTTCTTGGGTATTGAAATTTTTCTTCTTGTATTTCTTCCACTTATTTTTCTCTCCTTGGTTAGTTTGCAATACTCCTTCCACAGAATCCTCCGTCCTTATTTTTCTTCTTTGCTACTGGGCTTGTAAAGCATTTACAAGTTTTGCCAAGGTAAGTTTGACAAATCTTTAGTATTCTCCAAGAATGTAATAATAGCCTCAAAATTTTCAGGGACAGTCACCAATATTTTCTCAACTATTCTTGAGTCGGAAAAATTAGAACCAAGCAATCTTACTTTGTTAGCAATGCTAAGAATCTTGTTAGCATACTCTTTAATTGTTTCAGACTCCTTCAATTTTTGCATCTCAAATTCTCTAACCAAATTTAGGGCTTGCATTCCTTTAATCATTCCATCTCCTTCATATTCATTCTGGAGGAAAATCCAGATTTAATATGCTGATTTGATGTTCATGATTCTAGTGAAATTTTCTTTTGAGACAACAACAAACAAAGTAGCTCTTGCCTTTGACTTACTCGCTTTCCTTTCTTTTTTATTTTTTTTATCTGAGCCATTGTTGAATTAGTTAGTAAGAGAAGAACTCCGTAGTCTTCCTCAATAGCTCCCTAGAGATCATTTGCCTCCAGATGTGCCTCCATTCTCGTTGCCCAAATTTGATAATCATCACCATCAAACATAGGCGGTGCTAGTGTTGTGTATGTGTTAACAGTTTGGCAAGTGCACCAAATGTCCAAGTAGTAAAGTACTCAGAAGTCTAAGTGTCAATTTCTACAGGGACTTTGTTTTGTACTTGTGTTGTATAATTTTTAATTTATAAGGGTAGAATTAAAAAGGAGGTAGAAGATAAATAAAGAGAACACTAAATAATTACAGCTAATTTTAGAAAAAGAAAATAATAGAAAAAAATAATAATTAGAGAATTCAATAGAATGAGAATGTTAGGACCTAACATTCCTTGTTTGCCTAAGATGTATGATTTTTGGATTTTTATTTATCAATTAGGTGAATTTATCCTACCCACATCTATTAAATTACTTGTCCCTAATATCTCACGATGACAAACATATTTTACCTATCTATCTCCCAAATGCCTTTACAAAGATTCAATAAATAAAATGCATGAAGCCTTAATTCTAGATGTGTGCTTTAATGCATGGGCATAATGTTATCATCCTATGTCTAGCAATGATTTCATTATGATATCTTTTCCTTTTAGTTCTATTAGAAGTTATCCTCTGTCGAGCGCCTAACCCCTAAAACTGATGTATGCATATTTTCTTTATATTCTTATTATGAGTTACCCTCTGTCGAGCATCTAACCCCTAAAATAATGTAAAGATGAGTAATACATGAAATATAAATAGGAAACGATAATAGGATAGAAAACACCTATCACATTGATAAATATGGAATACATCATACATCTCTTGGCTTTTTAGGCCAGCCAGGCCCTAATCAGGGGTTTAGCTTCTTATAGTCATGAGGGCCTTACACTGAGATAGGGGTATAAGAATTGGTGGAGGAGAGGGGATGGAAGACGGGAATAAGAAAATGGTGAGAGAGAAGAGAGAATTCCCTAAGGAAGAGTTCTCAGGCTTTGGGTATGTAAAAGAGTGCTCTGAGACTCGTTGTGCCCTTTCCCTTTGGCTTGACTCCCTTTTTATAGTTGTTGGAATGGACTTGGGCCTGCGTACTCATGCTTAGCGCGCTCTGCTCGCTTAGCGCGTCTTGGGCTGGGCCTAATGCTAAAATCTTTTTTTTTTCATATTTTCTACATCTTTTTGCTTTTAATCCCTCTAATTTTTATATTTGCAAGTCGTAAATAGAAAAACATCAATTCCTAACAATTAAGCATGGATAACTACTAAATAATTATTTTTAAAGATATTTTAACTCTATTTTCATAAAAAAACAACTCTTATTTAGCAGTTATCAAAATCCCCCAAATTAAAAGCTTTGCTTGTCCTCAAGCAAAAATAAACACAAGAGCGGGATCTGAATGCTCCAACACTTTCAATAGCTGCAAATTTTCAAATTCCCTTAGCTGGACCTTCTTGCATTTGCCGCGATCTTGTAATGGTAAGCAACATTGAGATAAAGATAGAATTGGTTAGTATAAAAAATCAATCAGGTCAGCATGCCTCACTTTTCCTCACAAGGCTTTAGTGTTTCTCTCTGCACACAAGTGTCTCGGGTGAGTGCTTAAGTTTTGATGACCTACAATTAATGTTCCCAGTTTTTGTACTTCATCTCAGTTAAAGTTATCCCACTTGGTGGATCACTAAGGACTTTTATTGGCTTGTAATGGGGTCTGGCTAATAAAGAATTTATGGTTTTTCTGGAATTTCAAAAATTAGGGTTATAAGAAAGCATCTATCCTAGAAAAACTTACACTTATTCAGCCTAGGCTTATTTTTCTTTCAGCCTTAGCACTTATGGCACCTTTTTTTTTTAATACACTTTGGGCTTATCAGCTTTTTAAGGGTGCCTTATTGAGTGTTATTTTTACCTTTCTAAGATGATCTTTATCCTAGCCCTCCCCCAAATTAGGGGTATATCATGACTAAAACCCTTATGCTCTCTTAGAACCCTAAAACAAGGTCAAAGATATCAGAAAATAGGCTCAGGGGCTTTTTTTAGAAAAATAATTATCAATTTTGGCTCAACAAAGATGCAAGGGATAAATTTTCATCAAAGGTTGGCTTTTGGGCTAAAAATAAAAAGAAACATGGCCTTGATCATTTCCCCCACATGTAATTAATTTAACAGTCTAAGAATGATACAAAATTAGGAAATTAAAAACATACGTAGGAAATTAAAAACACACGTTCTCTCACAAATAAGTTTCACACAACTCACCGAGACAAGATAAAGTTGTTGGCTTACCGTACCATGATTTCTTTCAACCATGCTAAACTTTTCTCTCTTTGTTGTGATTCATACTCCACTACTTGAACTGACGCTTGCCTTTATGGGACCAACATTTTCACAAAATTGGCATGCAACATTTCAAATGTTTGAGCCCTTTCAGAAAAAGCCTTAGCAATAGTGACTTCATAAATATCATGCAATTATTTGAGAGAAAATAAAACTAAAGACATAGTAACTAAATTGAAATGACAATTATTTACAGACCAAGTTTATTTATTTATTACTATTATTATTATTATTATTATTATTATTATTATTATTATTATTATTATTATTATTATTATTATTATTTTAATTTTTTATTTTTTTTCTTGCTTCCTCAACCCAAGTCTAGCCATGGGCCCCAATAAGCAGCTGCCAGTTTTGCCATGATGTCATCCCCAGCTCTAGCCTCAGTAGTCTTTCTGACCTCAGAGGGCTCACCCCCTCATCAGTAAAGGGTTAGCCTCCTGGCCAAGCAACCTGCTGGATGAAGGCCTCTGGGGTTGTCAGTGGTGTGTCCATCCCTAAGTGTATGGAGAGTCTATAAAGACCATGGACAATGATCTGCTGGCCTTGGTAGATGGACTGAAGCATCTGCCTATGCTGGTCTATAAGGATTGAGGTGGATGGCGATTGGTGGCGGACGACAGGTGGTGGGTCATAGTATTTTGGGGTGTCGTCTTCTGGGTCATAGATGTTGGAGTATAATTCTTTTACCAAAGCGACATCGATTGGCTTCTCCGGGAGTTTGGTGAGAACCTGGTGCCACAGCCTCCGTTGGAGTTCTCTGTAAAATTCATCAAATGTGCTCGCGATGAGCTCTACGTTTCATTCTGATAAGGTGTTCCGAAGGTGAACGTTATCTTGATATTTGTGCCAAGCTATCTTTAAAGTGAAGCGAGGGGAATCCCATGTGGAATCTCCTCCTTGAGTGAGTATTGCTCGACGTTTTCGTGAGGCCATCTTGGTCTTCTCAGATGGATTCCTGCTTTTCAATTCTTCACAATTGGTCCCCTCGGTAGGAATGTTTCCTTCGTGATCTAAGTCTTCCAAGCAAGATCTTAGATCTTTCTCCTTTTCATTGGGTAGACAACCCACAACATTGATCAGAGCTTTATCCAGTGAAGTTTGTGTGGTTTGGAGAATACATACGTCTTCTTTGTTGACCTCCTCCACCTTGAAGCACCTCTTATCTTCCCCTGGGCATTTAATTGCTTCGAAAATGTTGGAGGTTGCCTTTTGGTCATCGATACTCATTTCTAGATTGTCATTCCCCATATCTACCACGCAATTGGCAGTTAGCATGAAGGGTCTGCCTAGGATAAGAGGAATTTCTTCATCTTCTTCTATGTCCATGATGACAAAATCTACCGGGAAAGTAAAGTGGCAGTTGACTCATTCCCTATGGTGCAAGGGATTGTCACGCTCTCGGGGTCTTTGAATTTCTCGGGCAACTTCCTCTGTATCACTGCACTACAGTTGCCTCCCACCACAATGCTTTCATTGTCAATGTACTTCCCCTTCTTGGTGAGGATGTCCTTCATGAATTTGGTGTAAAGCGACATCTGCTATAAGGCTTCCCCAAATGGCATGGTTATCTCCAACCTCTTGAATATCTCCAATAAATGCTTGAATTAACACTCCTTATTCTTTTTTGATGGCACTAAAGGATATGGAGGCTCCTTTAGAGGGACCGATGGCTCTTTTTTCCTAGCTTCTCAGGCTAGCTAGCTTTTGGTCTTTGAGGTTAAGACCTTATTTTCTTCTTCTTTCTCTTTTTCCTTCTTCTTTTCTTCTTCTTTCTTTCCTTCTTTGTCTACTCTTCCTTCCTCAGACTGGTCTCCTTCAATTTTATCTTCCTCTCCTTGTGCTCTCTTCTGGCTTCTAGTCAACACTGCCTTGCATTCCTCCTTCGAGTTCTTTTCTGTGTTGGCTCCAAAGCTGTTGGTGGGTCTTTCAGCCATTTGTTTGGCTAATTGCCCCACTTGTATCTCCAGGTTCTTGATGGAGGCTTCCTTGCTCCTATGGTTGGACATGGATATCTGTATGAATTGATTCAACGTTTCCTCAAGCTTGCTAGTCTTCTCATAGAGATCTATCCCTTGCTTGGAATTCTGGGCTGGTTGACTTCCTTGCTCCTTGTTGAATTGGTTCCCCAGATGATTCCTTCATCTTGAGCCCTGTGAGAAATTCCTCCCTTGGTTGAATCTGGGCGGTCCTCCTTGGTTGTAGCCTTGGAATCTGTGGCGATTATGAGCTCCCATGTAGTTTATACCCCTGGAAGAATCTTCTTGGGCTATTCATTGCCCTGGCTCATGTGCTCCTCCGCAGATGTGGCATCCCCCTATTTGCATGACTGGAGAGTGAGAGGGACTTACTGCTTATAGTTGTTGTGGAAGTTTGCTAAGGGTCTCCGTTAAGGCCTCTATCTGTCGGGACAATAGCTTGTTTTGAGCCAATGTTGCATCTTAGGCTGTGAGTTCCAGAAGGCTTCTCTTTGTTGGTGTGTATGCTCGATCACGAAGGATGGCATGATCACTGGCCGCCATGTTTTCTATCAGCTCCATTGCCTCCTCTGGTGTCTTCAGCTTGATTTTTCCCTGCGGATGCGTCAAGGAGTTGCTTTGATTGTGGTCGCAGGCCATCTATGAAGATGTTTAGTTGCACCAGCTCACTGTACCCGTGTGTAGGCATCTTTCTGAGTAATCCGAGGAAACGGTCGAGTGCCTCACTGAGTGATTCATCGAGAAATTGATGGAATGAAGATATTTACATTTTCCCTTCGGCAGTCTTTGACTCTGGGAAGTATTTCTTTAGGAACTTTTCTACAACTTCATCCTAGGTCCGCAAAATATTACCCTTAAAGGAGTGTAGCCACCTTTTTGCTTCCCCTGCCAAAGAAAAAGAAAAGAGATTAAGGCGTATGGCATTCTCAAGGGCACTGACTATTTTTACCGTGTTACATATTTCTATGTAGGTGGCGAGATGAGCATAAGGATCCTCATTCAGTAGACCATGGAAGAGGCTTCCTTTTATCAGCTGTATGAGAGAGTGGGGATAAGAGATGTTGGCCGCTTGAACCTCCGGCCTTGCAATACTTGTGAAGAATTGCGGGGTAGCTGTACTAGAGTAGTCCTCTAGTGTCACTCGTCGTGCATGCTCCTCTTCCATTTGATTGTAGCTTTGTGGAGAGGGGGGAGGTGAGGGTTAACTGCTTCCTTGTATTTCTTGCTCTCTTCTTTTTCATGTAGCGTTGTTACTCTTGTAAGTGGCTTCAATTTCTGGGTTGAGAGGAGCTAAATCTTCGGCTACAATTCTACCACGCATACACAAAAACAAGGACTATCGTGCAAATTATTGAAGAAAAGATTGAAGAAGAAACAATAAAATTAAAATTCTAAAATAAAGAATAAAAGAATTAATACTTACAAATTGAAAATGTATGGCAACCAAGTACGAAGAACAAAATCCCCAGCAACGACGCCAAAAACTTGTTAACAGTTTGGCAAGTCCACCAAACGTCCAAGTAGTAAAGTACTCGAAAGTCTAAGTTTCGATTCTCACAAGGACTTTGTTTTGTACTTGTGTTGTATAATTTTCAATTTATAAGGGTAGAATTAAAAGGAGGTAGAAGATAAATAAAGAGAACAGTAAATAATAAGAGCTAATTATAGAAAAAGAAAATAATAGAAATCAAAATAATTAATTAGAGAATTCAATAGAATGAGAATGTTAGGACCTAGCATTCCTTGTTTGTCTAGGATGTATATTTTTGGATTTTTATTTATCAATTAGGTGAGTTTATCATACCCACATCTATTAGATTACTTGCCCCTGATGTCTCACGATGACAAACCTATTTTACCTATCTATCTCTCAAATGCCTTTGTAAAGATTCAATAGATAAAATGCATGAAGTCTTAATTCTAGATGTGTGCTTTAATGCATGGGCATAATGTTATCATCCTATGTCTAGCAATGATTTCATTATGATATTTTTTTCCTTTTAGTTCTAATAGAAGTTATCCTCTGTCAAGCGCCTAACCCCTAAAACTGATGTATGCATATCTTCCTTATATTCTTATCAAGAGTTACCCTCTATCGAGCATCTAACTCCTAAAATAATGTAAAGATGAGTAATACATGAAATATAAATAGGAAAAGATAATAAGATAGAAGACACCTGTTGCATTGATAAATATGGAGTACATCATACATCTCTTGACTTTTTATAGGCTTGTCAGACCCTAACTAGGGGTTTAGCCTCTTATAGCCATGAGGGCCTTATACTGAGATAGGGGTATAAGAATTGGTGAAGGAGATGGAATGGAAGAAGGGAATAAGAAAATGGTGAGAGAGAAGAGAGAATTCCCTAAGGAAGAGTTCTCAGACTTTGGGTATGTAAGAGAGTGCTATGAGACTCGGTGTATCTTTTTCCTTTGGCTTGACTCCCTTTTTATAGTTGTTGGAGTGGACTTGGGCCTGTGTACTTGCGCTTAGCGCCCTCTGTTCACTTAGCGCAAGTGCCTGTTTTTGAGCTTAGCACGCTAAGCTCGCTTAGTGCAGGTACCGGTGTTCGGGCTTAGCGTGCGTTGCGCGTTGAGCGCGTCTTGGGCTGGGCTTGATGCTAAAATCTTTCTCTTTTTCGTATTTTCTGTATCTTTTTGCTTGTAATTCCTCCAATTTTTATATTTGCAAGCCGTAAACAGAAAAACATCAATTCCTAACAATTAAGCATGGATAACTACTAAATAATTATTTTTAAAGATATTTTAACTCTATTTTCATAAACAAAACAACTCTTATTTAGCAGTTATTAGTATGGTATTTTAGAATCCATTTATCAGATGAATTGAAGTAAGGTGTTTAGACTTTTTTTGTGATGGTTTCACTCAGTTAATAAGAAGGCTCTAATACCAATTTGTTGTAAAATAAGCATAACTTACAAAATTATGGGAGATGAATGCACACTTTTTATTGAATGATCATCTATTTAAGTATAAATGTATTGGAATAGAAAGGAACAATAATAAATGACTTCCTAAATAATAACCAACCACTAACATAACAGTAACAAGAACACTAACATAACAACTACTAAGTAACAAAAAATAAAACAACTAATCCTAAAAACTTGATCAAACAATTAATAGAAAATAACAAACTAACACAGGCAAAAGATACACATTCAACAGTTATTTGCATGTAGGAGCCCATTTTAGAAATCTACATATGTTCATGGATCAATTACTAAACTTTGGTGATGAAATCATGAAAAATTTCTTAGGAATGCACAAATCAATGAGCTCAATACTCTTCTCATTCTTTGTATAAGCTCATTCCCCCATGTGATAACATCTGGATATCATGTAATTGACATATTCTCTGTTTAGACTTAGGCAATACACATTAGACAATATCTCATTTTTTAAATTATGTTGAATGTACATGTCAATTTGTAGGTATCAGTAACAACTCATGTGATTGCAAATATTTTAGATTCTTTGTTTTCAAAAGGTTTTGGAATATCTCCTGAAAACCAAAAAGAAGATGGAACCCTCAATACATCTAGAGATGCAAGTGGGACAGGCATGGGAGAGGGTGTCGGATTAAAGGGTGTAAGTGATCAGATTGCTAATGAAGGTCAGCTGCTGGGAACACAAGAACAAGTTAGTTTTTTAGCTTGTATATTTTTCTGATTTTCTAAGATTCTTCTCATATATCTGATTTCTGTCCTTGTGTCAATGCTGCAGCAAAAAGAAAAGCAAGATTACTCCAATGAAGTGCCAAGTAGCAATAATACAGGGATTGAGATGGAATAGGATTTTCAGGCCGATGCTATGAGCCTTAGTGAGGGGCTTACAAGGATATAGATGGTACTGCTCTGCATATACCTGTTGAAAATTTAAGGGCATGGAAAGGGAAAGAGAGCTAGAGAGGGAACAATATGAAATATAATTCAGTACTAGATCTTAGAATTTGCAGGATTATGAAAAGTTTCATAATTCAACTTATGTTCTTCAACTTTTATAAAAAAAAAACTCTCTCGCTCTACTTCTCCAAAAGCTGAGATGTATAAATTAATTTTATCTGATTTGAGAAGTTTAGTTCATTTTTCTTCTTCTTCCATAAGTGCTTATTAACAAGTTTATTTACCATTGTAAGAATTGTTTTTAGCTTATTAGTTATAGGTCTGATCACTCAGTTCCAATTGTAATACCTGCTATATGTCATGCAGATGGGAGTGGATAGGTTGAGCCTTTTTGGTTGGTACCTGGTAGTTTGATTTTATAGTTTTGAGGATTCAATTTGGTGTGGCTGATTTTTTTGGGAACCTTTTATGTTTCAGTAAATGCAAGAACTTTAAGAAAGATTAGGTACTGGGTATCTTGTATTCCAACTCAATAAGATAGTGGAGAGGAAAGAGATATGCCCGTCGCTAGCAAAACCAGAAATATGCTTGAAGGTCTGGTAAAAGAAGGATCATTGAAATGGTTGCTTGGCAAGAAGAGTTACTTTGGTGAAGAATTTGAAGAGATGGAAAATTCTCCTTCTGCTGGGAAGAACTTTATACGAGAGCTCTCTCCTGTTGCAAACCTAGTTGTTCGTAGATGCTCAAAGTAAGTGCATTTCTGTACATCTTAACATGTTTTCTTGGAAATTATTGCTTCATAATTAGTTTTCAATTTTCAGTCTTGTTGGATTTAGTTTATTTGGTATATTGGACCTTTCAGTCCTTTTTGTTTGACACAATGGGTCATACTTTTGATTGGAAATTCAACTGTAATATAAAACAAATAATGCAGAATCCTTAGGACCTCTTCAAGTGATCTTCTGGAGAGCTTCAATCAAGAGGCTTCTGATTCTATGAAGCATCCATCACGATAAGCGAGGAACTTTTTGGAATATTGTTGTTTCAAAACCCGGTTAGGACTTATCTTCGAAGACCATGGAAGCAATATTCAAGAACAATTTTAATGAAGACTTATCTTGATGGCTTTATCAATCCTCAAGGTTCGATGGAATGGAGTGGTAACTTTGCATTGAACACACTTTATTATGGAGAGTACATTGAACAGCTACAAGTTCTTTTTTCCTTTTGGCTTCAAGCTTGACTGGTCTTTAACTCAAGAAGAAAAAAATGCTTTAATATTTACCTTGTTGATCATTTTATCCAGCATATACTTTTCACTTTTTATCAATTAGTAGGCCATTTTGATTCCTGTATACAATTTGTATTTTATTCTTTAGTGTTGACTCTTGACTCATTTTTTTATTCTAATTGTTGTTTCTCCATTATACTTATGCTCTTTTAGAAATTCTCATAGATACATTAATTAAAAAAAAAAGCCAATGCAATACCGAAAAAAATTAAAAAAAAAGGCAAAAAAAAAAGTCAATACAATATCAAAAAATAAATAAAAAAAGATTAAAAAAAAGACAATACTACGACGGTTATTGTATAACCGTCTTAGTATGTTGCACCTACTATGCCGGTTATTTTACAGCCGACGTAAAAATCCATTTTCGCATGTCATATACAACGACGGTTCGTGGCCAACCGTCGTAAAACTCGTGGACATACAACTACGGTTCATGGGCAACTGTCGTAAAATGCATGAACATACAACGACGGTTTATAATCAACCGTCGTAAAACACATATACATACAACGACGGTTTGTGGCAACCGTCGTAAAAAATATTATTTACAACGACGGTTTAGAAGACCGTCTTTAAAATACTTGCGCCTTCTACGGCGGCTATTATGACGATTCAAAACCGACGTTAAAATAACTATTTAACCGACTTAAAATGTCGTATTTGCAGTAGTGTGATATTGAAGGGGAACTCAGGAAGTCAAGATGATGAAACTGTAACCCCAGATGATGTAGGTGATGGAGAGAATGCAGATGAGGTGACTATGGACAAAGAATTAGCATATTCAGATCCTACTTCTGACATGGATATGGATTTGGATGTAAATGAAGATGCATATCTCATGGAAGATGGAGAACTCGATGAGCAAGGTGATTTAGCTGAGAACGGAAATGAAGGTAAGCAGGATGAAGAGACTTGCTTGCCTGATGAAGTTATGGAAGTGGTACATACTGAAGTTGATGTGAACTCCGAAAAAGATGTTCAAGGTCAGGACCATCAAGAGAATGTAGACATGAATTTCACAGAACCAAAGAGAGATACATCTAGACATGAATTAGCATCACAGTCCAAAGTTGATTGGCAGACACACATCTGTGAATGTCCAGATTGGTGACTGCTTGGACGTGACTACTCTGTTGGTTATTGCATTTGTGGATACTGTATAGAATCTCAGCTTTTGTTACAAGTTTGGGGTCGCTTGTGTTTGACGCCCTTGAAACAATAGGCTTATTTTAGAGTTAAGAAGACTACTTATGGAAATGTTTAGCTGTTAATATTACATGAACTAATTTGAAGCTGTTAATTTTAGTTGTGGAAATGTTATAACTGTTTACTTTCATGGTGTTGCATGCTCGATTTGTTCTTGGTTTCAGGCATTCAATTCTGAAAACATTGCTTGCTGGCTAGCTTGCGTTGCATCCATTATAGTAGGGTTTGGTTTTCTACTTCATCATGGTCAGGGGATAATGGTTCTTTCTGTTTTTGGAGTCATGGGACTCACGCCCTAGTGAAGTGACTTTGATATGCTTGGAAAAAAAAATGCACATAGAAAATGGTTACTGCTTTTATCCTTAACATTTGTTAAAAATGTTTGCTCTTGTGCGTTCATGCTATCATGTGTGTTGGTGGTTGTTAAATTCGACAACTAAAATCCCAGGGAAGCAAGAACTAGACTGTTTGATTGGAATCACAAAACAAGTGTACATAATAGCCTTTATACAAGCATGTGGGTGTATATATTATGGAAATTGCAGAATCCCCACTTGAGCATTTTCTAATGGCTTTTTTTTGTATCTCACTTCCTTTAGAACAAGGAGATGTGTGAAGTTGACAATTTAGAGTTTTCGACTCAGCTTTGCCTCTAAATTGCTCAAATCCAAAGTGAATTCAGATTCTATTCCAAATATGTAATTTTTGTCATCCTAGCTAAAGGTTTAATTTCTGACTTGACTGTGCCTTGATATGGCTTTTACCAAAACTACGATTAGGGAAATAAGCTTAGCTTCGTTGTCTTGTGATTAACTAAGGGACTCCTTAAGCAAATTTTCTTTGGATATATTGTTCTCTTTCACGACATTTTTTAGGTCATCCTTTAATAAAGTGTTGACAAGCTATTTTTAACAATTGTGAAATGTTCCTGGTTATTATGGATTGATCTTGTAACCACGAATAATTTGTTTTCTGACATTTCGGTCAATAAAGTATATTATTTAAATTAGAACTATATTAGACATTAACCATGCTAAGGTATATATCACTTATCATAGGTCTTTATGAAAATCACCCCTTAGAATTTTCACCCGTCATTTTGTGCCACGGGAATTTAATTCCTTCTTGACCCATAAAATTGGTATCTGCATGCCTCCACGGGAATCTGATCTGACAAAACAAGGGCAAGATCGCAAGAATATGGATTGTGGATGTTGCTTACCATGATCCTAAGATTCACATCCCCGTGGATAGAAAAGGAATATACTGTGATATAATTTAAATTAAAATGCTTTAGTAGTTATAATATTATTAAATTTGGTCTTTTAATTTCTTATGTTGACTTGACTGTTCATAAATTAGATTTCAATTTTGTTGAAAACCTTTTAATGAATCTCTGCATGGATGGATTAGTTTCGAACTATTCATATAAGTATTTAGGAGCATCTTCAATATTCCTCATATAAGATTTCATTTATCTCGCTGGGTGAGTCCATGTGTCATCCTGGTTTTAAGCAATTTAATTAATTTCTAACTTAATGAAAATTCTTATCATATTATTTAACTCATAAATATTCTCTCTCCTCATATTTTCTCTTATATTTACACAAACAAATGTTACTCAACTTAATTATTATTGTTTATATAAACAATTCTTTAATTTTAAGCAACCCAAAATTACAAATTCGAGTACTACTCGAGTCCGAGTATTAGAGTGATTCTCCTTGGTTTGTCTACGCACAAAATATTTTATTGATAAGCGTGTAGCTAAGCAAGTCTCATTAAAAATATTCTTAGTTCACGGAAGAAGTTAAAAGAAAAATTGATGTGTTTAAAGAAGTTATTATTCTACCAACGCATTTCAGATTTTTTTTTATAAATACTAATAAATTGATTCTTTAAAGATAAAATAATTAAATTTAGTTGTAAATATATAAAAAATACTACAAATTATACAAATTAATTGTGGAAACAATTTAATAACAAATTAATCTTTAAATTTTATAACTTAATGTCAATTGATCCTAAAAAAAAATAACTTATTGTCAAATTAATCCTTAAACACTACAACTTAATAACAAAATAGTCTCAAATTTAAAGATAAGATTATTTTTCACACTTTTTTGCACACATTGATCAAGTTATTACCCTTTTAGGGATAATTTTGATTATTTGTCCTTTGATACTGTTTTTAAAATTTTTCTTAACATTCTATATTTCAATATTTTTAAATCTTTATTTTAAATTAAATTTCATTGTATTTTTCAAAGATGTCAACAATAAAAAATAACATCACAATATAAATCATTTTTCATAAACCTAAATTATTTATTTAATAAAAAATTTAAATTATTTTTTATTTTCTTCCTATTCTCTATCGTTTACTACTTCCCTCGTGGGTATTAATATATTTCTTTCTGGGGCTTTGGCTCCTTATAGCTAAAACATAGGGAACAGATAAAATAGCAGGGTGAGATGATATAAACACAAATTTGAAAGAAGGCAGGGGAGGCGAGAGCATTCGACGTTAAAAGAGGTAGAAGTCCCATTTTGTCCTTTTTTTTATACAAAAAACAAGAAACTCTCTCTAGGACATCATAATCAGATATCTTCATTAATAAGCATGGCTTGCAGTGACAGGTACTTCAAAAAACTGTCCCAGATGCACTGGAAGGATGTCTGTGATGTTGGTTTTGTTTTACCATATCGAATGCTTTATGCCAAGGCCATTGCACGTCAATATAAGGCCCTTGTAACGGTTGAGATAATCCTACATCAAAAAATGTCAGAAATAATCATTTTTTGTAAATCAAACATTTTTTCAAAACAAAATTCCTGTTTGACAGACAAATATTGCTTACAATGATATTGTAATCATATTCGTAGCGCATCCCATTTATGTCATATTCCCTCCTTTTGACTGGATCACTCAAAACTGTCCAATAAAGCCAAAGAGGTGTTAGGTTATAATAACTTGACAGAACTCACACAGTCCCATCTACTTAGTTAAGGGAAAATGATTAAGGAGGCAGATAATAGAGAGAAGTGTAGTAATAATCAGCAGAATCTTAAGATCTGATTAGATTTAAATAGGATTTCCAACAGTACCCATCAGAGGGGTACTAGACTACAATAGTAATATCATATTTATTGAACTGCTAATCTAATCCCTTTCACTAGCTACTGTCTCAACCATAATCTATCTTCTCAGGCATCAATGGACCATATTCGCTATCGGTAGGTTGGTAGGGAAACAAAAGTGTAAGAAGGGGTAAAGCTCCCATCTCCCTACAACTTAAAAATTCCACCAGTTGTGCTAACAATTCTTAATTTCTTATTCAATCTGACAGTCATCCCTGATGTCAAACATCACTTTAACAAGCCAAAAAAATATCTCTCACATCATACAAAATTTTAAAAGAGTGATTCAATTCAAGAGGCTCCCACCAAATGGGGTTTGGGGAGGGTAAATATAAGCAGCCTTGACCCCACAAGCGGATTTCCAGGATTTTAATCCATGACATCCAGGTCACAATGCAGCAACCTTATAATTATGGCAAGGCTCACCCTCGCGTCATATAAAAATTAACTACATCAAATATGGACATGGTAACAATCAAGAGGGAACCTTTTCTCTTATTTTTTTATCTTTTGCTAGGAGCAGGACAAGGGAGGATATATTCTTTTAAGCTTAGAAGACACACAGAGAACAAACCAGTACAACGAATTATCCAAGTTTTTTTGAAGGAATGAACTATCCAAGTTGTAAGCATGTTTTCGTATCTCCTTGAAGGCAGAATATTATAACAGAGCCAGGATTATCATTAACCAAAGGATGCAAAATGGGGAAAAATGAAACAGGATAAAACAATAATGTAAAAACGTGTTCAAATGCAATTAATTGACAGAAAAAGCAATAAGACCAAGGTGCTTGTTGTCCTAAAGGCAAAGGGCAGTTTTAATGAAATAAAACAAGAAATTAAGTTGATTGACCCTTTTTCCCCTTAACAATAACAGCAACAAAACATTGTTCCATAGGTGGGAGGTGTTGGCTACACAAGGGGTGTAATGAGAGTTGACTATTAGTAAACTATTTGAAGAAATGCTTGAAAAATCTCAATGTTTTACTTACCAATCAAAATTGAGATTTCAATTTCACCTGTTTAAACAAATGAGCCAAGCTAGACTAGCATTTTTTCTTTTGCAAGTTAAGCTTGAGCTTTTAGTGCTCGGTTTGACTCATCCACCCCTCTAGCTACAAGGATCATCAAGTAAAGTCATTGTGTTAGGACAAAAATAAAGTTTTCACAAAGGCCATTTAGATTAAAGTCAAACCACCATACACAAGATTTAGTCATGTATTCCTCAATAGGTAAACTCCAACCTTCTATTGAATACACTCATTCATTTCTAATCTTATATTTTCTTGTACAACTACTCATAACTCATCCACCACAATGCTTATGCTCGTGGTGGCACTTCAGAACCACATGCATCAGTGCATCACTATTCTTATGCTTGTTCAAATAAATTTTAACACATGTACGCTTGCCCAAGTTTCTTTCATCCTTTGGATAATCTCAGAAGAAAAAAAGTCAACGCTAATTTATTACTTTATTAGTTTATTACACATACACTCTACCCCTATGCCAAAAAATTGATTATTTGATTCCCGTCTCGTACAGGAGCATCCTGTTCACGCAGCACTTCCATCTCAACACATTAAAATTACATTGACATCAGTCCGATACACGAATTTAACAAAACAAAATCAGTTTGCAAGCTGCCAAATAAGGGTTAGTCAATCTTATTCCTACATAATCCATTTGAACAGTGAGAACTTGACCCAATTTTAGGAGTGGTGCATTTTTCACTTGAACTATACGTACATTTTCACAAATAGGAGATATAAGTTTGGTTGGAGTGATTAAGAAAGAAGTAAAGGAGGAAAAAGTCACAGGTTTGGTCTTCTGCTAGCAAAAACTAACAAGCTCACAATTAACATTTGCCGATACAAAAACCATTTTCACAAATAAATTGTCCATGAATAATTATTGTAAACAATTTTCACAAATAAATTGCCGAAGACTTACTATTGTAAACGGTTTTTTATTTATTTTTTTACAATAATAATGATGGAGAAAATGGCAATTCAAATAGAATGGATTTAAAAAACTGCTACTAACTATGAGAAAAGAAAAGTAACAAAAGAAAAGCATCCATACATAATTATATCACAAAGCAATTAGTTGTCTAAAACCACAAATAACGAACAGGAGCAACGAGTAACCCTGAACCCTAACCCTAACCCTAACCCTAACCCTAAAAGAAGATAGATAGATAGATAGATAGAAATATGTACGTACCCTGATAGGCTTCGTTTATGTCTTGGAATCGCGAGGTAGCAGAGTTATGGTCTTTGTGCTTGTCCGGGTGCCACTTCTGCGCGCACAACGAGACCCACATAGATTATTAGGCCCAATCGGAAAGCCCAACCAAAAGGAAGGAAAAAAAATGCTTACAACACAAGACAACGCACCAGCGCGAGGCGAATGTAATTGGAACGAATAGCGTCATCCGTAGCGTCGTAATCCACTTCCAGTATCTTATAATAATCCTGTCCCCAACAAACAGCAGAAGAAGCAGTTATTACACAAACAAACAATCCCTAATTACAATTTGAGGTTTGAAAAAGGAAGAGTTAGTTTGTGTTTTAGTGAGTGGAGCACCTTGGGTCTGGAGAGGGCGGAGAAGAAATCGAAATTGAGGTGGGAATCGGAATCGGAATCGGGTTCGGGTTCGGGTTCGGTGATGGTGTCTTCGTAATCTTCCCATTCCCACATCATGTTGTTTGAGAAGAAAAATGGAGTTAGAGAGGAACGAAGAAGGGATAAAGTGAAAGAAAGAAAATAGTATAATTGAATTGGGTGGTTCTTTTCTTTGTCTCGAAGTGCCGCTATTCCACAACAAATAAATAACAACGCAGTTTACAATCAACGTTCTCCCCCACGAAAATTCTGGATATCAATTTACACACCATTTAAATTTTGAATCTCTTTTACTTTAGTATCATCGTTGAAAATTTATTAAAAATTATCATTTATAAGAGAAAGACGTTGAATGAGATGCAAAATTTACTAAAATTGATCACTTTTAATGAATTTCACATTAGATGAACAATTTAATTCTTGAATTAGTTTCTTATTAGTAACATTTAGTCTCGAAAACTAAGATAAACTCAAATAGGTTTTTAGTGTTTTGTTTAAGTCCCTAAAAATAACTCTTTTTTCTCATTTTGATCCCTAATTCGGAGATTTAAGTGATAATAATAAGTTTAAAGATCAAAATGAGAGAAAATGATTAATTTTAAAGACTTCAATGAAATTCAAAATAAAATGAGGAATTTATTTGAATTAGTTTAAGAGACTAAAATGAAAGTAAGATACAAATTTGAAGATTAAATTTATCATTTACACTAAATTTTAACTATTTATATAAAGAGGTAAAAAGAGAGTGGTCGTTAGCATATAAAATATAAAATATATATTTTTAGTCTCTCAATTTACATTTGAAGTTGATCTTTTTAATTTTATAAGTTGAAAAAAAATTATTTAGTTTCTCTTCAATGATTTTTGCTAAGGAAAAACAATGTACATATTGCAATCTATACTGATGATAATAATGATGCAAAGTTATATTGAGTTGTTATATAAGCAACTTGTAATTTATTCGGCATGAAAGTGAAGTTTCTAATAACATTAAATTTTTTAATTTCTAGAAATAGAATTATATTTAAATCTTTATAATTATAGTCTGTAATAAATAGAATTAATTATAAAAAAAATATATATGATAGAAGAATATCTTATAATTACTCTTCTTTTAAATATTTTTTTTGTCTAAACTATATGTATTATTTTATTGGAAACAATCTTGTTGAGTTGGTAAGACTATTATAAAAAATAAAATTCATGTTCTAAATATCAAACATAGTTCTAAGACTCAAACTTGAGATCTCTTTTCCATTTTTTGGATATTATTATAATGGTGTTAGGAATATTTTGGCAAATGCATCAATGGAACAAGTAATACAATGGATATGTCCATATATCATTTCTCAAGAGACTTGTGCAAAATAAGTAAGACAAAGAACTATTAACTCAGGCTTAAGAATAATACAAGAAAGTATTAAAAATATGAATTTTTAAGGTAATCACAATGAGAAACAAGAAATTTTTTCGCGCCTTCATCTTCTTCACGTTCTACAATTCTTTCTTGCTGAATCATCTCAACAATGGTGATTTCTTACTCTGATTTTGCTACCAATCCCTCTAATCCATACTACATGCATCCGAATGAGAATCCTTCTCTTGTTCTCGTTCAACCTGTGCTTGATAACAAAAACTATCAGATCTGGTGCAGATCGATGAAGGTGGCTCTTATCTCCAAGAACAAGGTCAAATTTGTTGATGGCACTCTTTCTCCTCCCCCTACCTCTGATCCTCTCTATGAACCCTGGCTTCGTTGTAATAACCTCGTTCTCTCATGGCTTCAACGTTCAATCTATGAAGAAATCGCGAAATCTCTCCTCTGGTGTGATCGCGCTTCTCTTGTATGGAAAAGTTTGACGAATCGGTTCTCTCAGGGTGATATTTTTCGCGTTGCCGATATTCAAGAGGAAGTAGCTCGTCTTCAACAAGGAACTCTTGACATCTCCTCGTATTTCACCAAATTGATGACGCTTTGGGAAGAAATTGAGAATTTTCGTCCAATTCGTGATTGTACTTGTGCTATACCGTGTTCTTGTGGTGCTGCTACAGATTTACGCAAATTCAAGGAGCAAGATAAGGTAATCAAGTTCTTGAAAGGTCTTGGTGATCAATATTCTCATGTTCGCTCACAGATTATGCTGATGTCTCCACTTCCAACCCTAGACAATGCGTTCAATTTGATTCTTCAACAAGAACGCCAGTTCAATCTTCCTTCAACCACTGATTCTTCAATTGAGAATCAATCGTCGGTGAATCACTTCTCTCAAACGCCTTCTCGTCCTTCTAATAATTCCGGTCGAGGTCGTGGTCGTGGATATTCCTCCGGTGGCCGTGGCAACCGGCTATGCACTCACTATAATCACACCAATCACACTGTTGAAACTTGCTTCATCAAGCACGGGTATCCTCCTGGTTTTCAACATCGTAAGTCCAATTCCTCTGGAAATGCCTTTGTGGTGAACTCTACTCAAGATGCTGGTTCTGCTCACATTTCCTCATCATCATCTGCTTCCACATCAACAAATGGATCAAGTGCTTCTTTGTCCACGATTCAAGAGCAATATACTCAGATTTTACAGCTACTCCAACAATCCAACTTGCAATCTACTTCACCTTCTTCAGTTAATTCTGTTTTTGCTACAAATTCTGTCTCTCATACCTCTCCCTCTCCTTCATCTGGTAAGCATCTCTCAAACAATACCAGTCACTGGTGGATTGCTGACACCGGTGCCACTGATCACATTACTCATATCTTTGACAGTTTTTCTTCCACATATCACATTGCACCCAAAACTATGACCATGCCTAATGGTGACACTGTCACTACCACAATAGCTGGTTCAGTTTTGTTATATGACTCCCTTGTTCTTCATAATGTTTACTACTTTCCTTCGTTTCATGTCAATATTATCTCTGTTACTACTCTATTTGATTCCACCTTATATGATGTGAAACTCTACCCTAATTGTTGTAAAATTGTGCAGCTACGTCATCCCAAGATGACTGGATTTACAGCTAGGAGGATTGGCAAATTGTATGTGCTTGACACCACCTCACCTCTGGTTTTCTCTCCCACACCTGGTTCTGTCAACACCTCCATCTCTCATGATCCTGCCACCATTTGGCATTTTAGACTAGGACATTTAAGTTCTCATATACACAAATGTATTTCATCTTACTTTCCCTTTGTCACTTTCAATGACAATCATAAACCTTGTAATACTTGTCATTTGGCTAAACAAAGAAATTTACCTTTTGCTCATAGTACTACTAAATCTGTTGCCATTTTTGATTTTATTCATGCTGATATATGGGGACCTCTTTCCACCCCTTCCATATCTGGCCATAAGTATTTTCTAACACTTGTAGATGATTACAGCAGGTTTACTTAGACAATTTTCATGAGAAATAAAAGTGAAACCAGAATTCACTTAGTTAATTTCATTTCCTTCATAGAAACTCGATTCAATAAGAAACTCAAATGTATTCGTAGTGATAATGGGCCTAAGTTTCTCATGACTAGTTTTTACCTTACTAAAGGTATCATCCATCATAGGTCATGTGTTGAAACACCTCAACAAAATGGCATCGTGGAAAGAAAGCATCAACACATTTTGAATGTAGCACGTGCTCTTTCTTTTCACTCTCATCTCCCTCATAACCTTTGGCACCTCTCCATACAACAAGCTATCCACATTATCAACAGACTTCCCACCCCTCTTTTGAACAACCTCACCCCTTATCAAATGCTTCATTTTATTCCTCCCAGCCTTCATCATTTAAGAGTTTTTGGATGTCTTGCATACTCCTCGACCTTACATAACCATAGAACCAAATTTGCACCAAAGGCAAGAAAATCCATATTTCTTGGATATAGGGAAGGCACCAAAGGCTACCTTCTTTATGATCCTATCACCCATGAGTTCTATGTTTCAAGGAATGTAATCTTCCATGAAATTGTCTTTCCTTTTGCCTCACCTCCACCTGCCAATAATCCTGTCAGTGTCAACCCTGATATTGCTACCTTAGACACATCTGACATTCTCCTAGATCTTCCACTATCCTTACCTCCACCAAATGAACCTACCTCCCCTCCTGCACCAACCAGAAAATCACATAGACTAACAAAACCTCCTAGTTATCTCTCTGAATACCACTGCAATTTTCTATCCTCAATGCTGCCAGCATCTAATCCAGGTAAATCTCCTTACCCTCTTTCTTCTGTACTGTCATTTGACAAATGTAGTCCATGTCACAAATGTTTTTGTCTGTCCATTAGTTCCCTTACAGAACCCAAAACTTATAAACAAGCTTGTAAGTTTGATTGCTGGAATCTTGCTATGAAATCTGAGTTAGATGCTCTTGCATCCACAAACACTTGGTCTGTTGTTGATCTGCCTGAAGGTAAGCAACCAATTGGTTGCAAATGGGTTTTCAAGATCAAGCATCATGCTGATGGATCCATTGAACAATACAAGGCCCGTTTGGTGGCAAAGGGATACACTCAACTAGAGGGTGTGGATTATTTTGACACTTTTTCACCAGTTGCTAAGCTTACCACAATTCGCACCCTTCTATCTGTGGCTGCTATTAAGGACTGGCACTTAGAACAACTTGACGTCAACAATGCTTTCCTTCATGGTGATCTGCATGAGGAAGTATATATGGATCTGCCTCCTGGGTTCTTGCCGCCTGGTTCTTCTTCTAATAAAGTCTGCAAATTACATAAGTCCTTATATGGACTGAAACAGGCTAGCAGACAGTGGTTCTCCAAGTTATCCACTGCTCTTATCTCCCTTGGATACTCACCTTCATCTGCTGACCATTCTTTGTTCACAAAACTACATAATTCTCATTTCACTGCTCTTCTAGTCTATGTTGACGATATTGTCTTGACAGGTGATGATTTGCAGGAAATACAATCTGTCAAACAATTCCTTGACTCCACATTCAAAATCAAGGACCTTGGCAAGCTTAAATACTTTCTTGGATTGGAAATTGCAAGATCTACTCAAGGCATCTTTCTCAATCAAAGGAAGTATGCATTAGAATTGCTTGAGGACAGTGGTTTATTGGCTACTAAGCCTAGTACAACTCCCTTTGATTGCTCCTTGAAGCTTCATGACAGTGACTCACCCCCTTATGAAGATGAAACAGCCTATAGGAGACTTGTTGGCAGACTTTTATATTTAACTACAACCAGGTATGACATTGCTTTCATTGTTCAGCAACTTAGTCAATTCATCTCTCAGCCATTACAAGTTCATCACTCAGCAGCAATTAGAGTCCTTAAATATCTCAAAAGTGCTCCTGCCAAGGGATTGTTCTATTCTTCCTCCTCCACACAAACTCTCTGGTTTTGCAGACTTAGATTCGGCAAGTTGCCCTGCTACTCGCAGATCAGTGACTGGTTACTGTGTCTTTCTTGGCACATCTATGCTGTCTTGGAAATCCAAAAAGCAGTCCACAATATCCCGGTCAAGTTCAGAAGCAGAATATAGAGCTTTGGCTAGCTTAACTTGTGAATTACTATGGCTGCAGTATTTGTTCAAGGATCTTCACATCTCTCTTGATCAACCTATCTCAGTCTACTGTGATAATAAGAGTGCTATCTATCTTGCTCACAACCCCATCTTCCATGAGCGGACAAAACATATTGAAATTGACTGTCATGTCATTCGTGAGAAAATACAAACTGGCCTCATTCATCTCCTGCCAGTTTCTTCTGCTGCACAATTGGCAGATGTACTTACCAAGCCATTGCCTGCTCCTTCCTTCAATTCATTGATTTCCAAGCTTGGCCTATTAGACATTCATAGTCCAGCTTGTGGGGGGCTATTACATGATGTAAATAGTAACTCTAGATCAAAAGTATGGATCATAGAGCAATAGTTTATGAATGATTAGCATCTGCCTTCTCTTCTGTTTCATGCCACTATTGCTTATTATGATCTTCTCCTCCTTTTTATTCCTCAGGATATGGTTATCCTTCCGTATAAGGACAGCCTGCTATTATTTAGTAGATACAGCAGCAGTTGGTCATGGAATCTCTAGGCAAGGAGTTTGACTTGGATGGTAATCGGGTATGTAAATGTGGTGTGTAACAAATCAGACAATCATTATTTTCATACTTTGTCTTGCATTTTTGGGTAAAAATGCGAGAAGATCTTTGTTTAATCAGTTTACAGCTGCTTCTATCTAGAAAAAGCTGAATGGACTCGTAATATCTATAGTTTTGTAAATTGTAATCATGTAGGATGTACACATTTCACTTTTAGATGGAACTCACCTGCTTTTATCATACCTGGGATATATCAATCATCAACTTGATTGACATGCTGTTGATAAAGTTTCCTAGTTTGGATTTACATCCCTATTGATCCTAGGATGATGGATCTTTCATGCTACATGTTACGTCACAATTTTGTGACTGTTTAATCTTAAACATATCAAATCTTCATGAATTAATTTGATTCCACAGGTTAATCAAGGAATTAGTGTCTATGGTAATAAAGGAAGCACAGATCAGCATGCGTGAGTTTTAATTCTAGTTTAAAGTTTGTTTTGCATAGTTCTTGGTTTGAATTGCTTAATAAAAGTTTTACCCAAAACAGCTACATTCAGCAACTGAGGGAAGGTGTGCATAATTTTTTTGTGACATTCATTGAGGTGCTACGTGATAGACCACTTGGTCATGATTGGGAGCTTTAGCAAGGTGTCACATGTGGCGACTACCTGTTTGGTATGCTACAGGTCTGACCTATTAATCAATTATTTCTCATTGCATTTGATGGTGATTCTATTTAAGATTGGATGTGGTTAGTTATGTTTACATAGTGCTAAAAAGTGAAGTTTCTACAGGGAACAAGGTCAGCCCTGTATGCCAATAACCGTGAATCCATCACTGTCACAGTGCAAGAAGTGACACCCAGATCAGTTGGTGCCCTTATAGCCCTTTATGAACGGGCAGTTGGAATATATGCCTCGCTTGTTAACATAAATGCTTATCACCAACCTGGTAAGCTGTAAACATTTGATCTCTTTAGTCTGTTTTAGGATTTATGGATGTCAGTAAAATATTGGAATTGCTCTTTACTTGTCATGTAATGTGGTCGATGCTCTATGTTGGTTTGGAAGTTTGAGTGATGCAAATTAAATTGTTTTATTCTATTAGTGACTAAATTTGTGTCATCATTGTCATTTATTTAACCGCTTCTGAATCTGATAATTAGGTGTGGAAGCTGGTAAGAAAGCTGCAGGAGAAGTGTTAGCACTTCAGAAGCGGGTATTGGCAGTGCTAAATGAAGCAAGGTACAGTGTACTATGTTTGTATACATCAGTCTTCTCTGTCTTAGCAAGAAATATTAAAAAATATACGGGCATGTGCATTTGACTTATAGTAAGAACTAAGAACATAGAAGCGTATTTGAATTTTCGTTATTAAATTTTGAGATGATTGCCCTTCTTGTGGCTCAGGATTAGATTCCAATGTTGTGCATGTTATATGCTCACTATTAAAAATAATAAGACTGAGGATCAATATCTGGAATTCATACTGAGCTTTTGTATCTAGCATCCTTAGTATTTACCAATGTATTTTTCGGTTAAATCCATCACTGATTACTATTTATCTGTTTTATCTTCAGCTGCTAGGAGCCTGTCGAACCATTGACACTTGAAGAAGTAGCTGACCTTTGCCATGCCGCAGAAGATGTATATACTCATTGCTCCCCCTCTGTTAATTTCCCAACTTAGGTTTATTAATCACCTCATTTAAGAACCGAGTCTGATCTATTCAGTAACATTTTAACTTTTTCTTTAGATTGAAATGATTTACAAGATCATTGCTCATATGGCTGCCAACGACAGAGCACTGATTGCTGAAGGTAACTGTGGTTCTCCGAGGAGCATCAAGGTTTTTCTTGGAGAGTGTAATCTTGATGAACTGTATGCTTGAGTTAGACTAATGAAATCCTCATTCCATAATGGTATAGATGTGTTTGTATACCCATCAAAAGAAAGGAAGCTGGTTGCAATAAATTGTTTTGGTTGTTGGATCTCTCCATCTACAATGAAGATGATTTTTTTTATATTTAAATTTATTTAGACAAACTTTTTTTTGAAAGGGTGGTTGAGTTTTGGTGATCTATTTGAGTCATATTTAATTTAAACATTTGAATGTATCATATAACGAAATGGAGAATCAGGTTAGCAATATATAACTAAGCAAGCTGATCTTAATGAAACTGGCGACCTTTTACTTTTACCAGAAAATTCGATGAGCCTTTTCTAGATAAGTTGTTGATGATAGAATAAGATTAGCCGATTAGGCACAAACAGTACATTGCAAAAGGGCCATGTGATTCAGATCATGAAATATATTGTAATGTGTGATGCTACTTTAATTCGGTTCCTTTACATGTGTGTATCCTCAGCCAGTCATGTTTTGCTCACTTAGTCACAACTGTTTGCTTCTGAGTTGAAATCCTGACAAATGAATTTTCCGGGCTTGCTTAAAAATAATTTTTTAATACAAATAAATTTATCTTAAAAATCGTGTAAGATCACATCATTTCTTTTAATATCTACTTTATATAATGTAATGATAATTCTTGCTAACGTATGCAACATGAGTTAATATTAGATGTTGTACCTAATAAAGCCACTGAAGAGGACAATTGAACGTAATATGTTTCTATCAGGCAATAAGCATAAACAATTGGGTCGATTCAAAGATTGTTCGACTAAATTGTCTCATTCTTCTGTCTATGATTTTTTTTTATTCTCAATTATTTGTCACCTAACAAATGAAACTTTCACACGCAGCTGTCAATTGAAATTTAAACACTGTTGCCTACTTGCTTGGCTATCTAAAGTTTAAAAATAAATAAATCAAAACGCGTTCATATATTATCCACTTTAATGTAAAACACTAAAACGTCTCTCTTGCTATTGCACCTTGTATTGTGCTGAATGGATGCTCAGGTGTACCACACCTCACCATGCCTATAATATGACCCATCTTCTCTAACATAACTTCCGCAGCTACATTCCTCCATTATTACCAAAAAACCATAACGGGTATATTTTATTTAATTCTATTCCTTTTTTATTCTTATTCTTATGTGGGTTCTAGGCTTCTTCTAGCTGAGGTGTTCATTAATAAAATTAAAAAAAGTTTGGTGGCACGTGGATCATTCATTATTTCATAAGGTAACAACCAACCAAGTACCATTGCGACTCCTAAGTCAACATGATAATGTCATGATTAAACATTTGAAATGGGAAAATGTCAAATATCATGAAAAGTTTATCGTTATATTGACATTCAAAAAATTTCAAATTAACGTCGTTCTTCACAGGCTATAAGTTATAACAATCCTTCATGATTTTAGCCTTCAACGTGAAGGATATTCATTCCTCTTGTTGGCTGTGACAACAATTTTCCCTATGACACGATCCACTCATTCACCGTCCTAACCATGTTGTGCCATGCCAGTGGCTGTTTTGGTTGTAGCAAACAACAACATATGAACATAACAAAAACATAGATTAGGGTTAAGTGGGACCCACCACCATCTGCATGTGCCACGTGGGGACCCCTTTTGCTCCTTTGCTCATTTTTTTCCCCTCAAGCACAAGTGCGAATTTTTTTATTGTTAAAGACAAAAGACCATAAAGTGGCCCCACTACAACGTTCGAGTTTCGACCCAATCTTTAATGTTGGTTTGAATTAAATATATATAAAAGCTCAATTAAAAGCAAATTAATAAAACTACGTATCTTATTGTTATATAAAAATACGTGCGCTTTATTTTCGGACCCGTCAGCGAATTTTTTTTACCCTTTTAAGTCGGTGATAAATCAGTAAAATAAGTGTAAGTGGTCGTCCTTTCACGCCGAGAAAACGGCGTCGTAGTAGCACAATCGTGTTCATAATACGTCGCGTTTAAATCAAAACTTTCTAGTTTCTATTATCACACATATTTTAATAATATATGTTGGAAAACGTTCCTATTCAGATTTTGATATGTATGAAGTGTGTTTTCAATTAAATTCATGTTTTTTAAATATGTTTGATAATAATTTAAGTATATATTTAATAAAGACATCTAACTGATAATTTTCATTTAAGGAAAAACTAAAAAAAAGTCTTACAACAATAATAGAAATTCATCACACAAAATCTAATTTAATTAGTTATACAGTATGTATGTGATGGGAGTTGTTATAAACTTCTAGTATTTATTTTTAATTTTTCTCAAAAAATATTTTTTTCATAATAATCTTGTAAAGAAAATATATCATGTTAAAATATTAAATTATAAACTTGATCTTCCTAATTTTAAATTGATATCAAGCTAAGATCGAAAAAAATTGATTTGATTTTAAGATTACTATTTAAAGTATATTTTCGATATTAGTTTAGGTGTTTATTAATGAGTAAGATTTTAAAATTTTCCATCAATAAAAGAACATCATCAAGATTATTTAGCAACATTTACGTCAGAGTTTTTACAATAATAAACAAAATATTGTTATGATATATTACAGAATACTTCCTTAGTAACATCATCGTATTTTTATTTACAATATAAACGGTCATCATTTGGTGTTATTAGATCATTAAAGAATACATTAGTGCACTGCAGTGCAAACCCACCAAAATGAAAGAGACAACAAGGCCGCAGCGCAGAGCATAGAACGCTTTTGAGTTTTGTGGGTCGTTTCTTCTGTTTCTGAGAGTTAGTGAGTGCTAACAAAAGGAAGCTTTTTGAGTAAGCAAACCCCTTTTTCTCTCCCCTCAAATCTCGCACCCCATTAGGCTCTTCTAGTTTCTATTCTATTCACTCACTCACTCTCTCCACCAGAGTTTCTTTTTTGCCATTTGGTACCCTCTGTGCTGCAAAACCCTTTAACCTTGTGTTCTTATACTTGTCAGAATGCGATAGTTTTCTTCGTTCCTTGTAGCACCCTTTTGCTTTGTTTAACCAAAAGCTGCGTCTTTTGTGTTAGGCCTTTCATTTGGAAGTGCATTTGCATCAAAGGGTTGCTTATTTGAGATTTCGGCGGTTAGGTTAAGATGTTCACCGAAGGCCTTGACAGAAATGCACTTCGATGGGTTAGAGAGGTAACCTTCACTCGTTAATCCCCCACCCTTTTGATTTGCTTTCTTAAAGTTTGATTTTTTTTAAGGGTGTATCAAAATGGGGTTTTCTAAATTCGGCTTAATATTTGTAAAGTTGTGCTTTTGTTTTTTTTTTTTTTTTTTGTTTTAATTGTTGTGCTGGTGCTCCGGAACAACATTACCACTACATTGAGGTCACGTTAATGTTTGTAATGTTGTGGTTTTTTTCTTTTTGTGGGTTAGTGTTTAGAGGGAAGCTTCATTCTCCAAGTTCACCTTGAGATCACATTAGTGTTTGTGAAAATTCTGATTATTTGTTTTGTCCTTGTTGGTGATTAGAAGGAAGTCCCGTTCTCAAACACTGCATTGAGATCTCGCAATGATCCCATCAGTGGGATGAAAAGTGGTGCTGGCAGAGGGTTTGGGTTACCGCCCCCATCAAAATTCAGAAGTGGGCATCTTCCTGCTAATGCAATCCCTGTATCAACAGTTATGCTGGGTGAGACTGGCGACAGCGGTTCAAATTCTGATAATGACGACAGCATCGAATCGGAGGAGGAGGTTTATGGTGGCAGGTATTCATTGGATTCGTCACCGCAAGACCGAAGAGTCCCCAATGGTGCTGCTAGGAGATATGGGAACCTCACTGGACCCCGGTATGCAAGTGATTATACATATTCCGAGGTCAGTTCTTCCAGGGAAACATTGGTTGGGAGACCTGGTACTGTGAGGGATCCATTGATGAGGGGGGCAACAAATGTAAGGCAGAGTGGCTTCACAGAGGATGATTCATCGGATTCTGCAGCCAGCTCCGAATTCTCTACCACACAGGTAGGAGGAAGTATCAATGGAGCACTGCCAAGAGGTAGAACTTATTTATCTGAAGGGTATGCTTCTAGTGTGCCTTCAAGGATGAATGTGAAAAGTGCTGCAGAGAAGGTATGGAATGGTGGCTATGATATAGATTATTGAAGTGCACGGCTGTAATGTGCCTACGGTACTACTGAAAATGCTATGACTGTGGCTAAGAAAGTTTTTTGTAACTTTTGTACCTGATATTTCTTTTAGAATAATTGGTAATACTGATTTTTTATTTATTTATGAAAATGGTTATAAAAATATTGTTTTTAGAATAGCATATTTTTTTACAAATTAATATGAATTTGATCATGCAAACTACTTCCCACAGTAATTTAAAATATATATTTGATAAGACAGATACTGCATTACCCACTATCACTGGTTAGCCACATCACTGGTTACCCACTAGTATACAACTGTATTGCTGAAAATTAGTCTAACTTCTTGAATTGTGTTATGAAATCCCCAGAATGGAAGAATATCTGATGATGAGGAGGATGACATTCCCAGTGCACCCCCATTTGCTGGTTCTACTCAAGAGATCAGACAAACACATGAGGAAATTCCTGCTTCAAGAGTTGATGCTACTCCAAATAAAGCGGAATCAAGTTCTTTGAAATCCATGTCCGGGGATAAGATAGAAAACCATGTCGAAAATGGGAGCCCTGACCAATTTGCTAGGTTTGTATATTTGATAATAATTGTATCTCTCAACATTTGAGTTCTTTAACCTCTTTAAAAGTGCATGCCTTCCCAGCCAAACAAGTTATAGGAATGTATAGCAATCGGATGTTATTTAATCTCGATTTATGTTCACAGAACTGCTACTGGTTCAGAGGCTGCTACATCTTCAAATTCTCACCCACCTCGCCTTCCAACATTTCATGCAAGGTATTTCATGTGTTTTTCATTGTGCTGAATACTTTTCTCTTTGAATGTGCGCTAATATGTAAATTCATTTCAGTGCTCTTGGGCCATGGCATGGAGTGATTGCATATGATGCTTGTGTGCGTCTTTGCCTTCATGCTTGGGCAATGCAGTGCATGGAAGCTCCTATGTTTTTGGAAAATGAATGTGCTTTACTTAGGGACGCATTTGGGTAAGTTAAGGCTCTTCCTCCACTGCTCTTTCTTCCCTCTCCTTCCTCGAGTCTTGATGTATTTAGTTCTGGTAAAGATGCTACTGCTTTACGCTGCTGTGTATAATCTATGAGTATAAATAAGTGTTGTTGACTGTACATGGTCTGGTACCATGAGTAGATAATATCTTGAGAATCTAAAACAGGTATTCAGTATGCAATGCTGAGTCTGGCCAGAACATTTTTTAAAAAAACTATATTTTGCTGCAACCGTGAAACAAGTAAACATTGAGCTTGCATGATTCCATTCAGAAAAATTGCTGGTTCAGGAGCAAATAGGATAATAAAAACCATATTTGAGCCAATGGGCGCCTTTCTTTTCCAAAGCTTTCCACAACTTGGCACTTGATCTTATTCTTTCCCCAAGTCATTAAAAACCATATGCAAGTCTTTTACTTTGCTTTGGTACCTTTCCATTAGCTCCTATAGAAGATAAATAACTTCTATTGTAGACCTTCTTGGCATAAAATGAAATTGATTCACTGCAATTCCAATTCTTAATCTATGCTCAATCCCCTTTATATTCTGACTAACAATGTTGTCCTTGATTCATTTTCTGAACTGTTACTATTGTTAGATATAAAACTGCCTTCACCTAACATCTTATGCTTTTGGGGATGTTGGTCCTTAGCATGGTACCATAGACTCTGACCAAGTGATCGGTAGTTTGATCGTTGTTGCCCTCATTCTTCTAAATAAAAGTTGATCTTCAGCATAAGGAGAGTTGGCTTGTAGTATTGTCTTCAAAGTTTAAATGGCTTGTGTGAATGAAGTGTGATATATATAAAACCATTCACATGCCTCTATTTAACTAAATTTTTTTTTAATTGGTCCTTGACAACTACTTTGGTTCTTATTGGTTTTTTGTTTTTGAATATGTAGATTAACTGTAGTTTTTTTAATAGTTGGTACTTGACAACTACTTGGCTTTTATTGGATTTTTGTTTTTGAATATGTAGATTGCGACAGATACTATTACAATCTGAAGATGAACTAATGGTGAAGTGCAATGCAGAGCCTTCCAGTGAGGGTGTTGCTCCAAAACCCAAAAAACTTATTGGCAAGATGAAGGTGCAAGGTACATTCTCATGTTATCTTTTACTAATAAAATTATTTAACTTATTCCAAGCGAGTCTTTGTTGAGACTTTCTTCACTTTGCAGTTCGTAAAGTTAAAATGGGCTTGGACCCTCCTACTGGCTGTAGCATGTCATCAATCATGACGCACAACATTAAAATGGAATCCGTGCGACACCGTTTCTCCAATTTGCAATCATCACTATCTGCTGGATGGCAAGCTCTCAGAAGAATTCGATTTCTACCACGTTTGCCTGCAAATGGTTCCTTGGCTCGACAGAGCTTGGCATACGTGCATGCGAGCACCCGCTACATACAACAGGTGTCTGGACTCCTGAAAGTTGGTGTTGTAACAACTCTAAGGAATAATTCATCATCCTATGAAGTTGGGCAAGGTATGTAAGAATGCAACATTCATTATAATTATTCATTATCACTATGCATTGTTGGTTGTGGTACTCCTTAGTCCTTAGTCAGGATTCTGTAATAATAACATTCTTATCACAATTAAAATTAAAATTGCATTGTAGCTAGAGGTTGACATAAAGGTAGAAATAAGATTGAATAGAGTCAACATAAAAGTCGTCCAATTTCTATTGTGATCTGTAAGGTCTCATTGACAAGTGTGTCTTTCCCTGACCTTATATTTGGGAAACTTTCTCTCAACTTTTTATTACTAAGAAAAAAGAATTGTGCTCTAGCTATAAGGTATACTCCTTGGCTGAAACTAACCTTAATGGTTATGAGAGATTCCTTTGGATGGTATTTCTGTTTACAGCTTGAGTTAAGAAAAATTATTCCTTTCCATTTTATTATATGAGTTATTGCTGAATTTGTGGATCTTCGGTTGACTTTTATACTTCTTTACATGTTTTATTACTTGAGTCTGTGATTCATGATGTTGCTGTTCTAAATGCACCTACCTGATTCTCATTTCACTAGTTTGGTTTTTGCCTGGGCTTTGTCCGCTTTATTTATTTTTCTATCTATGCATGTGATCAGAGACATACTCATGTTTCTTGAGGCTGAAAAGCACAGTTGAAGAAGATGCAATAAGGTTGCAGCCTGGATCTAGTGAAGTCCATATGTTGTAAGTTTTACTTGTTTGTTTTGTCTTTTTAATCTTTTATGATTGTACCTCTTGAATAAATTTCTGAATAATTGTACAGTTTTCCAGATAGCCTTGGAGATGATTTGATTGTTGAAGTTCAAGATTCCAAGGGAAAGCATTTTGGCCGTGTTCTTGTCCAAGTGGCTGCTATTGCTGACGATCCGGTAATACTGTATGTTGCTTATTTTTCTGGATGTTATTGGTGCCTGTCATGAGTGATGATTTTTCATGATAGAATTCATGTTCAACTGAAACAGGCTGACAAATTACGCTGGTGGCCTATTTATCGTGAACCAGACCATGAGCTTGTGGGCAAGTTACAACTGTATATAAATTATTCAACAAGTGCAGATGACAATAGTCATCTTAAGGTTAGTTAATGTGAACAGTGAGTTATTTTTTTTGTGGACCTATAAGCTGTAGCAGTGAGAGCCTCAGATCTTGTGAGCTGTTCTTTCTTAAACCACCATAAAAAAACTAGGGATTTTTCTAACTGATAAATTATTTAAAATAGAAAAGATAATCATATCGCCTGGTAAATTCCCAGGGCTTCTTATATAGATAATTGAAGTTATTTTTATTTTTTAGAATCCATGTTATGATATCTAGAACTGAATTTACATGATAACGTTACAAGCCATTGTGTTTTTGGGCTGCCAAAAATATAATACTATTTGAAAAATTATTTTGATTTTAATGTTAAACTTTATTTACATTCATTCATCAGACAAATTGTGTGATTTTACAGTTTAGCTTAGATGCAATGTAAGGATCTGTTTAGTTTCAAAGACAATTACAAAATTGCCACATTGTTTGTTTGTCTGCCATGATATGTTGCCATCAGACATACTCTGTTTCTTGTTTTCAATGATTTGTATAGGAAAAGCGGTCCTGAAAACAAGGAAAACAGGAAACATTTCTCAAATAGTATTGGCCCTATTTTTTTCAATTCATAGGCAGGTGTCACTCTCTGCCAACCCCCTTTCCTTTCTTGTATGTATCCTCAACAGAAAATGCAAAAAGAAACAAAGATATCATTATTTTTTTGACAACATATCAGAAATGGGAAAATGAAAATGTTTCATGTGCTTTATGTTGGAGTATTCATTTGCTCAATGATGTGCTATTTAAAATTCTTGAGTTTTCTAATATATTGTGCCTTGTGTATTCACAATCTATTGTCTTTTCTTGCAATCCCAGTACGGTTCTGTAGCAGAGACAGTTGCGTATGACTTAGTTATGGAAGTTGCAATGAAAATCCAGGGATTTCAGCAAAGGAATCTATTGTTGCAAGGTCCATGGAAATGGCTTTTGACACAGTTTGCATCCTATTATGGGGTATCTGAGATATATACCAAGCTGCGGTAAAGTGAAGTGGATTTGCACTTTTCCCCTGAATATTTGATTTCTTATATGTGTAGTTTCACACTTTTTCTAATTATACTAATGGTGTTCATAACGTTCTGTTTAAATAGATATCTATCTTATGTCATGGATGTGGCTACACCTACAGCAGACTGCCTCAACTTGGTGTATAACCTGCTAGCACCTGTTATCATGAAAGGCAATAGCAAGACTTCTTTGAGCCACCAGGAGGTAGCATTGACATCTTTTAATTCAAGTGATTATAACTTCAACTGCTCACTGCAATGTACTGTATTTTAGATGCTGTCAACATACTTGAACTGATTGTTTTGGTAGCATTTGCTTGCTACTAAATTCATTATTATTTTGTCATGTCTAACATGGTATGCTTTTGGTTCATCTCCAGAACCGAATACTAGGAGAGACCAAGGATCAAATTGAACAGATACTTACACTTGTTTTTGAGAATTATAAATCACTTGATGAGTCTTCTTTCTCGGGCATCATAGAGGTTTTCAGACCAGCAACTGGTCAAGCAGCACCAGCCTTGGAACCTGCTGTTAAACTCTACAAGCTTCTTCATGATATCTTATCTCCTGAGGCTCAAACTGCATTTTGTCATTATTTCCAGGTTAGAGAAACTTGAGTTTCTTTTATGTTGTCAATTGCTAATTGTATTCACATTTAAATTTATTTGACAACTAGTATCTTCCCAGGTTGCTGCAAAAAAGAGGTCCAAGAGGCACCTGAGTGAAACAGATGAATATATTACACAAAATAATGAAAGCAGTTTGATGGATGGCATGGCTATGTCTACTACTTACCAGAAGATGAAAACCCTATGTATAAATCTTAGAAATGAGATCCATACAGATATCCAGATTCATAATCAAAATATACTTCCTAGGTATTATTTGTTTCTCAAAGCATCTTCTATGTATTTAGTTTGCTAGAATTTTGATGCTGGTTATGTGTATCATTTCTCATCTTTATGTTCACTCTTAAACAACTTAACTATTTTATTTTTATTTTGGTCTTTGTTCTTGTTTATTGCATTTTGTATTTTACTTGTTTAACTGTTTATTTTGGTCTCTTTAACCCCAACTGTTATATCTTGAATCTGTATTCACATGTGGCAGCTTACCTTTCTTAGTAAAATGATTACTTTGGTTTTAAGCTTGGCTCAGGCATACCCAATCATCATTTTAATTGCTTTATTAGATGCATTTCAAACTTCATCTTCTTTAGTTTTAAGTATTCTTGCGTGTTATATTAGTTTGTCTAACTACTATTGTAGGTTAAAGGTTCTAATGTAGCTGGTTCGATATTTTCGCAGCTTTGTGGACCTGCCAAATCTTTCTGCTTCCATATACAGCACAGAGCTTTGCAACAGATTAAGAGCCTTCCTCATATCTTGTCCACCAATGGGCCCATCATCACCTGTGGCAGAACTTGTTATTGCCACATCAGATTTTCAGAGAGATCTTGTAAGCTGGGGTATTGAGTAAGTGCTACTATGCTTTTTAGTTGGAGAGACTAGGAGTATAGCCCTGTTTTAAGTCCTAGAACGAATCCCTACTATTACGCAAGTCTAACTTGTTTTATTTCCTTCTTAGTTCTATCAAAGGTGGAGTAGACGCAAAAGAGTTGTTCCATTTGTATATTCTTGTTTGGATACAAGATAAACGTCTATCTTTGCTGGAGTCGTGCAAATTAGATAAGGTATTTATTTTTAACATATCACAATAATATTGTCATATTCCATTTTGTGTCTTCAGGACTTCATCATATTCCCTTTAGGTGATCTAGGTTTCAATGAACCATTTGATTTTGAAGGATACTTCAAAACTGGTCATATGTTAACTGCTGCATCACTTCAGTAGTAAATTGTTTTGTGACAGCGGGGTTGTCTTAAATCTAAATGCTGTTGCAGGTGAAATGGTCAGGAGTTAGAACACAACATTCTACTACTCCCTTTGTTGATGATATGTATGAGCGGCTGAAGGAGACATTGACAGACTACGAGGTCATCATTTGCCGCTGGCCAGAATATACCTTGGTCTTAGAGAATGTATGCCAGTTCCTATTATTTCTTTCCCCCTTTTTCCCCCGTGAATTCCAGATGCTATTCATTTCCATTTTCATCTTTTGATCTCTCCTATAAGCAAATACCTATGATAAGTTTTTTTTTTTTTTTAATTATTGCTCATAATAAAAAGGCATATTTTAGCACTGGAGTTTTTATTCCTTGATACTAAGTGTCTTATTGTATGAGATGGACAAAAGATTGAAGGATGAGTTTGGTTTTTTATTTTTTTTTGAAAAAAATTGGCAACAGGCCATTGCTGATATTGAAAAGGCCATTGTGGAAGCTTTAGACAAACAATATGCGGATGTATTATCTCCTCTCAAAGAAAGCATGGGTCCTAAGAAATTTGGGCTTAATAAATATGTTCAAAAACTTGCCAAACGATCTACATGTGCCTATGTGGTTCCTGATGAGGTGAGTTGAATTTCTGAAAAACTCAAGTGTTCTTCTGGCTTGTATATATTTTGTTTTTGTTTTTTTGATAAGCAAATGTTTTATACTTTGTTTGAACTTATGTCACTTTTTTCAGCTTGGAATTCTTTTGAATTCCTTGAAGAGAATGCTCGACAGCTTGCGCCCTAGGATTGAATCCCAGTTCAAGACATGGGGTTCTTGCTTGCCACATGTTGGAAACACGACACCTGGTGAGCGACTTAGTGAGGTGACAGTGATGCTGAGAGCAAAGTTCAGGAATTACGTGCAAGCTATTGTGGAGAAACTTGCAGAGAATGTTAGTAGCCTTTGGAAAGCAAATTTACTGTAGTTAGGATATTTAACTTAAGTAGGTAGAGCACTACTGCAGTTAGGATATTTATGCACATATCAATGTTTCAAATATTCTAAATTTCTGATACTCAATTTTTTGGTTTTTATAATGGAGTAATACTCAGCAGAGTTTGTATATGACTGACACCAGAATATTACTATTAAATTGCAAATGTGACTAATTTCGGTTGCGCCTGGGAAGTTACTGTTTTCTTCATATTTATGCGGTGTATGATATCTCAATTTTTTGTTCCCATTTCAGAATAATGTTAATAAAGTATTCACGTATCCTAATATCATCTTCTATATTGTTCCAGGCAAAGTTACAGAATACCACAAAATTAAAAAAGATTCTTCAAGATTCAAAGGAAACTGTGGTGGAGTCTGATTTAAGAACTAGAATGCAGCCACTGAAAGATCAGTTGGCTAGTACCATAAGTCACCTGCACACTGTCTTTGAGACTCATGTTTTCATTGCCATATGTCGAGGCTATTGGGATCGTATGGGACAGGTCAGTTCACTTTCATCTGGATTTCGTTGCCCTGCCTTGAGCATTTTTAGATTTCAGACTCTTAAGATATTAATTGCATCATAATAATTGTATTTCTATTTAACAGGAAATTTTAAGTTTCTTGGAGAACAGAAAAGAGAATAGATCGTGGTACAAAGGTTCAATGGTCGCCGTTTCTGTAAGTAGCTACCTAACAGCTTAATTTGTTAACAGTGTGTTTTTATTTGTACTAAGTGAGGAAGAATGACAAAGATGTTCTTTTATATACTGCTTGTTTCGTTAAAACAAAAATGCATGTGTCTGTCCTTGAATTTTTAGGCATCAAAGACTACTGATACCATATCGATTTTGACATAGTGAATTTAGCCCTTGATTGTCTCGAAGTTGTGAAATTATTTTTCACACTTTCTAATGAAAAGCACACATTCCAATGTAAATTATGTGTTTCACATTACTTAACTCTTAAACTAAACCAGTACTTAATCTTGATTTGATAACAGTGTATTTGCTTGGTTAGATACCAAAACAAAAAATGCATGTTTCTTTCCATGAGATTTTAAGGTCCCAAAGAACATTGTTGTAGATTGATTAGAGTAGTGAATTTAGCCCTTGATTGTTTCGAAGTTATGAAATTATTTTTCACACTTTCTAATGAAAAGCACACATTCCAATGTAAATTATGTGTTTCACATTACTTAACTCTTAAACTAAACCAGTACTTAATCTTGATTTGATATAACAGTGTATTTGCTTAGTTAGATACCAAAACAAAAAATGCATGTTTCTTTCCATGAGATTTTAAGGTCCCAAAGAACATTGTTGTAGATTGATTAGAGTAGTGAATGTGCCAAAAATGCATCCCTTGTCTAGTTTCTATGTGATCTATTTTGTGCTGTGATGTCTGACCTGAAGTAATATGTGCAGATTTTGGATGATACCTTTGCTTCACAAATGCAACAGCTTCTAGGAAATGCATTGCATGAGAAAGACCTGGAGCCACCTAGATCCATCATGGAAGTTCGTTCCATGCTATGCAAGGATGCTCCCAATCACAAGGACAACACTTTTTACTATTAGGCCAATTCTACATGTAAATATGAAGAGAGGAATACATGGGGGTAAAGAGAATGGATCACCAATTTTGCAGTAGGAGTAAGCAACTCAACTGCTCCCAGAATTGATTGATGTGCTTTTCAATGGGAATAGTGATTTTTTTTTACATGGTATATATACAGTAAATTACTCATTGTAATACTTGGTAGTAGTAATATATATAATTAATTAGTTTTTTGCATTCTATTAATCAAACCTTGGCCTTTTGATTAACTAGTGGCAGTGTCTAATGGCACTAATATTTTGTTTATAACTAATATGTTAACTAAATAACATGCTCTGACAGTATAAAGGTTTATTACATTATCATTTAATTACAAATTTATTTGTACAATAAGAATTAGTGTTGATTTTTATGATAAGAAATGATCATAACAAGGTTCATGAACCCAAATTGAGTCTAGAAGCCACACAATCATGCTTTTTCTTTTAAATGAAAAAAGTGTTACAGTATTTGAATGAAAGCCTTAGTTTTTACAAAATCTAAATTCATGCTATTAACTTGTGTATTCTAACATAGAAAATACCTTTCTAACAAACAGAAATCACCATTCTGGTTCAATAATCAAAATTCATACATCCTCATAACGCGTGGGAGCTACAGCATAAAGTGTAACAGTGGAGATTAATTTAATTTCAATATTAATGACCAAAATAAATGATAGTTAAAATGTAGTTAATTAGCTACAAATTACCTATGATTTTTATTCTTAAAATTAGTAACAAATTGTAAACTTTCTTGTAGTGATTTGAAGTGCAACAGTTTCTTCATAAAAAGACAAATGAAAATATAGCACATAGGGATAATAGTAAACTTGGACGGGTCTATTGTTCAACGGTGACCGGGGATCTAATAACCTACTAAAACCATAACCTGCTCCCATAAATATTCAGCCTAATTTTGCAGAGTTGAATCTTAAAAGGAAGCCTAAAATATTTATGGTATTCAATCTATTAAACAATGTAATAATAAAAAAGTACTCATCTTCTGATTGACTTCCTCTATTAAATAACTCCTCTAGGCGAGTTATTTTCTCTTGAAGTTTTTCATTTTCTGCCATAGTTAGTCAGAAATTATTATGCAATGCAAGATTATTACGTGTCTGTAATATTTATTATTTATTAATTTTTAACTTTATTATGTATATGAATATTTACATGAATTATATGAATTTTACCCTAAACACTAAACTTTAAATCTGCATGCACGCACATGAACACATTGCATGCACACTAGTGCGTGCACACACAAACACACTCTGAGAAAATTGTGTTAAACTAGTACTCTAAATATCAATAAATTTCTTAAAATAAGTTTCAGACAATAAGAAGAAGAATAATAAAGTCACGGGGGCAAAGAAAGAATAGAGCAAAAGGAAGAATATCACAATTAAGTTTGTTGTTTTAGGTATACAAATTGGGAATTATTTAAAAAATTATTATTCTCGCGGTGCTTAACATTTTTTCAACAGAAACAACATAGGATGGACTTGTCTAATCCCATTTAGTTGGGATTATTTAGATAAAGCCTTTAAATTAAAATCAGGTGACAGATTTTTTCCCATTCCACGATTTCACCCTCTGCAGAAGGTGAGAAATTCTTCCTCCTTTACTCTGATTATGTTCTTATTTTATATAATTTTTTTATTATTAATGTTTGCTATAGTATAACAAGCTGATATTGGCGTTTCTAAGTTTGGGCTATGATTATAAATGAGAAGGAGAAACAATTAGTTTGAGTATGGTATGGAATGTTGTAATATGGTCATTGAGGACTCAGGGCTGGATTTTATTTGGTATTCAGAAACCAGATATTTTGATGGCTTACACTTGATAAAAACCAGGTTCGGATCGGTTTAAGGGCAAAAAGTGATAACATCCCATTTTCAAACCAGTGCATTAATCTTCTTAAGTGTGTTCATAAAACTTGTTAAGATGAATATTTTTATTTTATATACTATAAAATATATGTATAAGAGTTTAAATATCTTTGAATTCCTTCCAAAAATAATGTTTTAATCACAAAAAATATTCGGTGTTATTATATGAATCAGAATAGATCCATCTATAGTTGAAATGTAAAAATACACTATGCAAATCATTAATTTAAATAGTACTATTTTTAATTCTATAAAAACCTTTTATAGAACGAAGGTAAGAAAGTCTTCTCCTTTAATTTTAAAGGTTGCGGTTTTTTCTTAAAAGAAGAGAAAAACACCATTTTAAACTCTTATTAATTATTTTACGTTTATGTAACAAAAAAATCTTATTAATTATTTTACTTTCTTCTTGCACATCGAAAACGAAAACAAGAAGGAAAAAGATAAATAGTTACCTTTTAATATTAATCTTTTTTCATTTTTTAATTTAAATTTAGTAGTGCATTTTTTAATTTCTTCCATTTTTTGTATTATGATTTTCCTTTGATATTTATAATCAACATCAATGCCTCCCATATTTGAGCTTGGTCCCTCCTCTTTAGGTGAACAAAGGCGCTGATTTTTTCTAATACTAAGCACTATTTAATAAAATACTTAAATTTAAACAAAAAACAATTTATATTTTTTATGAATCGAATACTATACTGATTTACGCAGAAAAATCATTTTTTCTTTGCTAAGCATCCCGAAAGTGTTGCAGTATTTGCATTTGTTATGAAAACATCAATGCCTCCCATATATGAAGTTGGTCACTTCTCTTTTGTTGAGCTAAGATACTATTATTTTGTATGCACCAGTGACACCATAATAAATAACTTCATTCAAATTATTTGGGAAAATATATAAAATTAATTCAGAGGATTAATTTAGACAAAGTAAAATTAAATAAAAGTAAATTTAGTTTTTTTTATAAAAAAAATACAAGTTTTGAGCTAAAAGATCTATATCATAATTTTTGCTTCCCAAATATATCAAAATGCATCTAATTGCTTTACTTACATAAATATACTCAAAGACATGTCTATTATTCTTTACCTTTCTTTAGGAACAAAAAATTAACTTAAAAGTTTTAGAATTTCATATAAATAATTTTTAATCGTTCCAAGAGAAAATGCAAATTTATATGTAACTTTATGTTTTAACCTTTTATATTTTAGTTATTTAAGAAAAAAAGACCTTTTTTAACTCAAATTATTTATGTAGTATGATAAAAGAAAATATTTACAAGATCTATACATTATTTTAATAAAAATATTCATGATATTCAAACCTTTCATTTTTATAATTTATAAAAATCTAATTATTTATATAATCTCAATAAAAATATTTTAAAAACTCAAGTCTAAATTGACATAATTATACATGCACCCATCTCATATCAGGACCAATTGATGTTCTACGTATATCCCTTTGCTCTAGCTACGGACGTTCAACTTATCTTCAAAAGGAAACTTTGAAATATGGACTGAAACTATACATATCTAGAAAAATGGCCTATCAGAAAGAAAAATTCATGACATCCAATATAGTTCAATATTTAAAAAGAATCTTAAGAACCAATAAAGTTAAATTAATTAAGTTATAATAGATTTCTAAGTAAAGACATAATAATGAGAAATAATGCAACATGACTTACCCAACAGGAGAAAAGGAGAATGAGACACACATCAAAGTGAAGCATTTGGGTTCTGTTGAGTCATCCAAGGACAAGGGCACAAGGCCTAGAATAGGCGCATTTGTCTCCTTGTCTCTCCACGGACAATGATTCATACTATTCTCTAAGTTTCTAGCTTCTTTGGAGAGAAGCCTCCTCAGCACTCTCCTCCATTGATTGCATAGTCTTCCCGAGTCTTAATTGCTTCATTGTAGTATCCATCACCCCAAACCAGAATCCTAAATTAACATAACATATAATGTGTCACACTTATTATTAAGCATACATGCATATGTAGATTACAAAATACATTACAAAGTATATGCGTGTACTTTGTAACCGACATACAAAATACACTCATTATTAAATTAACATAACATATAATATGTGTCACACTCATTATTAAGCATACACTTACACTCATACTCATACACACATACAAAGTACACGCATGTGTCGGTTACAAAGACTAATTAAGCAACATTAATCACAAGAGTAATTAATTAATCATTATCATGAGACAATTTGCGTGGATAAAGTGAATTAATAACTACGTACACTTGTTGTGGAGAAAGTTGCCAGAAGATGCCATAAACCCAGCGAACAGATTCCACTGCAGCCTTCAACATGCTTTGAAGGCCAGTGTGTAGTGGTGCAGCCATTGTTTCCTATGACAACAAGGTTTTGAAACATAGGGCTTTCAATTGGTTTCTGGGTTTTGGATCTGAGCTGAAAATCAAACCTTTTATTCCCAATGAAAAGAAAGAGAGAAAATAAGATCAGGGGAACTTCCAAGGAGAGTAGAGAAGGTAAAGAAATTAGGACCTGCAGATGTGTGTGTTGGAAGAAGAAGAAGATTTTATTTCATTTGGCACACAAAATACAAGAATATGATCCCCTATTTATATTAAAATAGAGTGACCACTCACATAATTTGCTTATTCAAGAATACTAAATGCTCACATAATTACTTATTCAAGACTTTGTAACTTACAACCTTACAACTTTCATCTTCCACAATTTAAGGCTCATAAAACTTGTTATTATTATTTTTCTAATTAAGATCTAACATCCTCCCTTAATTGGAAAATTCTTCTGCACACCAAGTCTTGCTCGCAATCTTCGAAAATCTTCAAATTTGAGAGGCTTGGTGAAAATATCCGCAACTTGATCTTGAGTTTTCACATGAGTCAATTCTACTTCTTTCTTTGTAAGGCACTCTCTAATGAAATGATACCTTGTATCTATATGCTTACTTCGTTCATGGAACACCAGATTCTTGGCAAGCTCTTGTGCAGATCTATTATTAACATAGATCTTTGTGCTTTCCTTTTGCAACAACTGAAGTTCCTCCAACAATCTTCTTAGCCAAATGGCATGACATGTGCAAGAAGTTGCAGTTACATACTCGACTTCACAAGTAGAAAGTGTCACAATGCCTTGCTTCTTAGAACTCCATGTAAAAACACAATCACCCATAAAAAATACAAATCCGGTAGTACTTTTTCTATCATCAACATCTCCGGCAAAATCACTATCACAAAATCCCACAAGCTTATAGTTATTGGAGGGAGAATAAAACAATCCAAAATCAATTGTACCTTTCAAGTAACGAAGAATTCTTTTTGCGGCTTTTAGATGAGGAGAGGTAGGAGCCTCCGTAAAGCGACACACAACTCCCACCGCATATAGAATATCGGGCCTTGTATTGGTTAGATACCTTAAACTCCCCACAAGACTCTTGAAGACCGTGGAGTCTACCTTCTCTCCTTCATCAAACTTTGATAACTTCAAGCCAACCTTCCATAGGTGTGTTCAAGGGATTGCAATCAAGCATATTAAATTTCTTCAACACTTCTTTTGTGTAGCTTTCTTGTGAGACAAAGATATCATTCTCTGTTTGCTTCACTTCCATTCCCAAGTAATATGACATGAGTCCCATATCTGTCATATCAAATTCACGAGACATGGACTCTTTGAAGTCTTCAAACAAATTTGGGTTATTGCCGGTAAAGATAAGGTCATCCACATAAAGACAAATAAATAAGACATCACCATTATTAAAAGTTTTAACATAAAGAGCATACTCATTTTGACAACGAACAAACCCATTGTCTTGGAAGTACTGGTCAATGCGAGTATTCCATGCCCTCGGTGCTTGCTTTAGACCATACAACGCCTTGTTCAATTTCAAGACTTTTCCTTCTTGACCTTCGATGACAAAACCCATTGGTTGTTCAACATAGACATCTTCTTCAAGATAGCCATTTAGAAATGCCGATTTTACATCAAGCTGAAAAATTCTCCACTTCATTTGAGCTGCCAAGGAAATAAGAAGACGAATGGTTTCCATGTGGGCAACCGGTGCAAACACTTCATCATAATCAGCTCCATATTGTTGCTTGTAGCCTTTAGCTACAAGTCTTGCTTTGTGTCTCTCAACCTCTCCTTTTGCATTCTTCTTGATTTTGAACACCCATTTGACTCCAATTGCTTCATGACCTTTGGGAAGGCTTGATAACTCCCAAGTGTTGTTCTTCTCAATGGCTTTGATTTCTTCTTCCATGGCTTGTCTCCACCTTTTGTCTTTCATTGCTTCATCAAAGTTTAAGGGTTCACTGTCAACAAAAAGACAAAACAAATCATTTATAACTTCAGTTTCATCATATAATTCTTGAATATTTCTCATTCTTCTTGGCCTTTCACTTGAACTCCCTTCGGAAGATGATGAGGCTTCATTGGTTGAAGGAGTTGGTGAAAGTGCTGGAGTTGAATCATTTGGAGTCAAGGCTTCTTCATCTATTTCTTCAAAGTACGGGAAAAAATCATAAGTGTCTTCTTTCTCCTCCCAATTCCATGTGCCTTTCTTCATAGAACTCGACATCTCGGCTCACAATTGTCTTTCCATTGTTTGGATTGTACAATTTGTAGCCTTTTGAGCTTGCATCATAGCCAATGAACACATGTTTCTCACTCCGATCATCAAGCTTGAATCTTCCTTGGTCGGGTACATGAGCATATGCAATGCTCCCAAATGCTCTCAAGTGGTCAACTCTTGGCTTCACTCCACTTCATGCTTCTTGTGGTGTTTGATCTTTGACATTCTTTGTTGGGGAGCGATTGGACAAATAAACGGCACATGCAACAGCTTCGGCCCAAAATTCCTTTGGCATATTTTTAGCCTTCAACATACATCTAGTCATATTAAGAATAGTTCTATTTTTTCTCTTCGCTACCCCATTTTGTTGTGGAGATCTAGGAACCGCTAGAGGGCGACGAATCCCATATTTTTCACAAAATTCATTAAATTCTTTTGATGTGAATTCGTCACCTCTATCGGATCTTAGAGCTTTGATTACATAGCCACTCTCATTTTCCACAAGAGCTTTAAAATTTTTAAAAGCTACAAATGCCTCAGATTTTTGCTTTAGAAAATAAACCCAAGTCTTTCTACTATAATCATCAATAAAAAGCAAGAAATATTTATTGTTACCACATGAAGGAGGATTGATTGGGCCACACACATCGGTGTAAACAAGTTGGAGAGGCTCCTTTGCTCTTGAATTAGCTTCTTTTGGAAAACTCCTTCTTGCATGCTTTCCAAGGAGACATGCTTCACACAATTGATTAGGATGGTTGATGTGAGGCATCCCTTTCACCATCTTCTCCTCTCCTAAGGATTTTAGTGCTCCAAAATTCAAGTGCCCAAATCTCATATGCCAACACCATGATTCATCTTTTATGCTAGCCTTCAAACATTTTGCTTCATTGGTTTTAATGTTCAAAGTGAACATTCTATTTCTTGACATAAACACCTTGGCAATCAAATTAGAATTTTGATCTCGAAGCCATAAACAGCAATCTTTCATATGAATTTCATACCCATTTTCAACAAGTTGTCCCAAACTCAAAATATTGCTTTTTAGTTTAGGAACATAGTAAACATCCGTGATTAATTTGTGAGCACCATCTTTTAAAGAAATTAAAATGGTACCTTTTCCTTGGATTTGCACCTTGGAAGAATCTCCAAAAGAAACATTTCCTTTCACCTTCTCATCAAGTTCCACAAATTTCTCTTTGCATCCACACATGTGATTGCTTGCTCCATTGTCAAGATACCATAAGCATTTGTCTTCCTTCTCACCATTATTAAGTGATTGTAGTAGTGTTGACTCTTCAACTTCTTTATCTTCTTTATCATCAACAAGATTGACCTTCTCTTCAACATTTGTTCTACACTCCCAAGAGTAATGGCCATATTTATGACAATTAAAACATTCAACATTAGATTTATCATACCTCCTTTCATATGCTTTTTCATAATTGTTTCTACCTCTTCCTCTTCCTCTTCCACGACTTCTAGTGGATTGATGGCTCCTCCATTCATTATTGTCAAAATTATCACGATCTCCTCTTCCTCCTATTTCTTGGCCATGACCACGTCCACGACCACGTCCTCTTCCACATCCACGTGCTTTTTGACTACTTTCTCCTCCATTTTCTTTCAAAGAAGCTTTGGCTTTGAGGACTTGCTCCAATGGCTCATCATGTCTTCTATTGAACCTTTCTTCATAGGCTTGAAGAGAACCCATCAATTGATCTACGGTCATTGAGTCTAAATCCTTAGACTCTTCAATAGCACAAACCACATAATCAAATTTAGTGATTAAGGAGCGAAGGATCTTTTCCACCACACGAACATCTTCCATATTTTCTCCATAACACTTCATTTGGTTCACAATAGCCAACACCTTGTTGCCAAAATCTGAGATAGATTCGGATTCCTTCATATGCAATGATTCAAACTCTCTACGTAGAGTTTGTAGGCGCACCTTTTTTACCTTATCAACACCTTCAAGGGAGGTTTTCAAAATCTCCCATGCTTCTTTGGATGTGGTTGCATTTGACACCAACTCGAACATAGCTTCATCCAAACCTTGATGAATGAAAGCAAGTGTTTGTTGATCCTTCTTCTTCAACTTCAACAAAGTCTCCTTCTCATTTGGTGACAAAATAGCCTCATTTTGAGGTTGGGTATAACCTTTCTCTACAATCTCCCATGCATCTTGAGAACCTAACAAGGCTTTCATGCGACGACACCAATTATCATAATTCTCTTTGGTAAGACGAGGGAATTGAAACATACTCAAGTCATTGTCTGCCATCTCTCAACTCACAAAGTGTTTCTCTCTCAACACTCTAGAACTCAAGCTCTGATACCACTTTGTTGGAAGAAGAAGATTTTATTTCATTTGGCACACAAAATACAAGAGTATGATCCCCTATTTATACTAAAATAGAGTGACCACTCACATAATTTGCTTATTCAAGAATACTAAATGCTCACATAATTGTTTATTCAAGACTTTGTAACTTACAACCTTACAACTTTCATCTTCCACAATTTAAGGCTCATAAAACTTGTTATTATTATTTTTCTAATTAATATCTAAGAGTGTGTGTGCTGCGTAAAGAAATTAAGTATATATAGACTTGTAGGTAGTCTTGGTTATTTTGTACTTATCTGGGAATTATAACATGTAAATACAATATATCCTTGATCCAGTTGGATAGTCTCCTAAGAAGCTATAGAACTTTGGATGATTGTAGAATGGTTGGGATATCCTTGTACGTACCTCCCATTAATACAATTTTTTTTTTTGTGATAAAAAAAAGTTGTGAAAAAACTATGAAGTCCTGTCATTGATAAAAATGGAGTGAGAAACAGTGAACCTATTACAAGCTAGTGGTATTCCTAGGTGTATCCCATCCCAAGAATAGAAATGAGCTAGAACATTATATGATGAGAGAAATGGCAAATAATGCTGCCAGTCATGTTTGTAAAATGAGAAATGTTGCTAATAACAGAAAGAGTGCTTGATAGTTTTTTGTACCTAAATATCTTTAATGGATTTCGGAAGAAACACAAATGCATATGCCCTACTAAAAAGACAAGAAGATGTCATGTCAAGGAAATTTTGCAGTGAGCCCAATCTTGAAAGGAAGACAAGAAAGTTAGACATGTGTTTGTTAGGGGGAGAGTTACTGCTAGCGAGGATACACACAAATAAAATAAGTTTATACATATTAAATTTATCAATGCAAACACACAACTATAAATTAATGTATTCTAATCCTTAACAAGAAGTTTAATTATAATTAAACCTCTTAGTCCCAATGAAAAAGAAGAGAGAAAATAAGGTCACGAGAACTTCCAAGGAGAGTAGAGAAGCTAAAGAAATTAGGACCTGCGGATGTGTGTTGCGTAAAGAAATTAAGTATATATAGACATACCATAAGTACTTTCTTCTCAAAAGAAGAAAAAATAGATTTAATTTGAGCCAATTGCTTCGGATCAAAAGATTTTCTATGTGCGTAAATAATCTGCATTTAAGCATGCCATAATTAAGCATGAATCAGTTTAACAATTTAAGATAAAATTACAAGACATGAATGACTGAGTAATAGAAGGAAAACATTAATTTTACGTGCTGGAAAAGAGAGCGAGCAGCAGATAAAAGAAAATTAGGCAGATGTGTCTCATGGTGAGAACAATGCCACAAATTGAACAAGGTAACTCTACACTTGAGAGACATTGCACCCAAAACTCCTTGATAGCATGTGTGCTTTTCCTGAAAATATTATCCAAAGAAGGATGAGATTTTCAATAGCAAGATGCTCAATATCCACAAGAGTTAACAAAAAATCAGATACAGCAAAACAACCACATAATACTAGCAATAAGCACATTGACCGGCATTTGACCAAATGGTAAGGAAGAAAAATAGCCACCTTTAGTCTTAAAATTTAACAGTCATTTACCAAGATGTAGAAAATAATTGGAAGAATTCTTTTTTTTAATTAATATCCTTTTTAAAAACCTAAATCAATATTAATTACTATATTTTCAACTATGTCGGTACCTCTATCTAATTGTTAAATATTTTACAGACTTGTTATAAATGAGAGAGAAATAATAGTAGCCATATTAGTAAAAATAATTTAATATAGCCAAGGAAATTTAATACATTTCTTCACTTGTGTACTGTTTTTTAAGTGGATTGATGAAAGAAAAAGCCTAATTGTAACTTTCTATCTCCAATTTTTGTTTTTAGTGAACTTTACCTATAACAAAAATTAATTTAACGGATTTTATCTCAACTTTACAAAAAATTAAAAATTTCACCTTCTAACGTTTGTTCATTAGTTGTCCCCAAAAGTTAGATGTAAAATTCACAAAAAATTAAAAATAAAATTTATTAAAAAATTGCGATAAAAAATACAATTATATTAATATGTCATGTCAACTCTCTATTAGTCAATTAGCCGACAAATGATAAATGATAAAATTTGCAAGATTGAATAAGTATGGAATAAAATACATTAAATTAATTTGTTAGAAGTAAAATTTATCAAGTTAAGGATAAAAATAAGAACTGGTATATTTTATTATTTGGTTTATTTAACTTTTTCCGAATTTCCTGAAACTAGATTTTCAAAATTAAGATATACATACTCAATTATGTTGAACATTTCCTTAAGCAATGCAGAATTTCTTCCCCGTGTCATGTATATATTAACAAACAGCACATGACTTATATAGCTTATGGGTAATGAAACCCCAATATTGACTTAAGTAATGACTAATGACCTTAGTTTATTCGAAGCACCAATAACTCAACATCAATAGCACATCAAGAATTTCGTGATGATCGAAATTATAAAATCAACTCACGTGATCTGAAACACAGTTGATGCACAGAAAGGCTCAATGAGCATGTGGGGTACTGCAATTGTATCAAAGCCATCAATCATTGCAGCTTACTATTTTAAAAACAAAGATAGTAAAATAAAAACAGTATACGTTGTAAAAAAAAATCTATAAAAATATAATAGTATTTAATACCTTTTTAGTGATAAAAATTGTAAAAACAAAGAGACATTCTCAATACTATTTTGATAAGATACTAATGACATGTTGAAACTATTAGTCTAAACACTATATTTAAACAACAAGTAGTCTTACTTGGCTATAGTAACTAAACTAGTTCCTTTTTTAGAAGAATTAAATTAAACTAGTAGAGTTGGAAACAGTCAAACTAACATCAACGGGGAGGAGATCTAGAGGATAAGAGTTAACATTAAATCATTGATCACTTATACCAACCTACAACTACATTATATTTAATACTATCAACATATTTTTAGATTAATTGTTAATAAGAATATAATACACTCCTTATCATATGTTCCAATTTATATTAGTTTCATTACGTAATAAGTAAGAATCGGAGAGTAATTTCAAAACCAAAATTTTATGAAGCAAGCAGAGTATGAGTTTTAGAAACTAAAAAGGTGTGTTGTTTAATTACTTTCTAGTTTTGTTCCTTCTCCTTACGTATCTTGTGCATAACGCAGGCTCCACATTCTCCGCCACGCTCGTGCAAGACTCTCTCAGATTGGGCATTGACACCCTCCCAAGCTACGCCTTCAGGTGCGTCAACTCCGCCTCCGGCTGGACCCTCCCGGCCCAAGCCCAGGCCTATTGGGCTTGGGCCGAGGGCCCTTGTCACTCCCTTCCCAATCCTCCTGACTCTCCTACTGCCTCCCCAGTTTCCAGTCCTCCTACTTTTCCGGGTCCTTAAAACTCGGGCCCACGGGCCAGCCCAGAAGAATCCGAACCACCCCGCTCCTCAGAAACCCGCAACGGCCCTCTCTCTACTACGTGAACCTCACCGGCATCAACGTGGGCCGGGTTAGGGTATCATTACCAACCGACTATCTCGCATTCGACCCGAATAAGGGATCCGGAACCATCATAGATTCCGGTACGGTCATAACGCGGTTCGTGTGACCGGTTTACAATGCAATAAGGGATGAGTTTAGATACCAAGTGAAGGGACCGTGCTTTGTGAAGACCTACGAGAATTTGGCGCCGTTGATCAAGCTTCGGTTCACGGGCTTGGATGTGACTTTGCCCTATGAGAACACCCTCATACACACCGCCTACGGTGGCATGGCGTGCTTGGCGATGGCTGCAGCGCCGAATAACGTGAACTCGGCGCTAACCAACTTTCAGCAACAAAACCTTAGGGTTTTGTTTGATACAGTTAATAATAGGGTTGGAATAGCGCGTGAGCTTTGTAACTAGCTGGTTGATCATGTGTAGTTTTTGTTTGTCTTCTTAATCGGTACGTTCGTTTTTGTTTGTTTGTTTAATTTCCTAGGTTGTCTTGGTTTTTGGACCTTGTTTCAAATGGCTGTGGTGAATAAGCCGTGTGGGCACTGATTTGGTTGGCTTTGGAGTTTGGAGTATTTTCTCAAAATAAGATGTGTTGTGGACTTGTGGTACTTCGTGTGTTTTTTGTTTTGATTAATTGATCTTTTTGGTCTAGGACCTGGCTGCTTCAAATTAAATATGCCAAAAGAACTTTTAAAAAGTTTTGGAGATACAAGTCGTGCTTTTCAAAGCTACTTTTAAAAATATAGAATTTTTTCCATAAAGAAACTCTAAAAAACACTTTTAACCTTATATCAAACCAGGCTAATCATGACTTAAAATTGATGAACTTATTTAAAAACCTTTTGTATAGAATCACTTGTTATTTGTTAAGTTAGGTTACAAAAATCTCTTTGAATAGGTTAATTTTGATACAAAAGCTAAGTTATAAGCCTTATATCTATTTTATAGCCAAACAAGAGCAAGTAATAGTTCAAAATTTGATTGACAAATATTGATTCATTGAAGTTAGTTCATGAATCAAATGTGTTAAACTTAACTTAAAATTGAATTAGTTAAATAAATGAATAGAATATGTAGGATGAGATAACTTTTATTTATGTAGACTTTGATTGTAATTATATTTTTTATTATCATAACTTATGGTCCTACAAAAATTCTTATCTTCTTAAAAAATTAAACAATCATTTTGTCTACTAATAAATTTAAAATATATAGGATTTGAAATTTTAATTCTTAGTTCATATGATTTAGCTAATAAATTGAGATGAATTGTTCAAAAACTTGAACCGAATCAAGTAAAAAGAAAAACTCATTTAACTCAAATTGAATTTCAAACTAAACTAAAATATTACCAAATTAAGTCAAACTAAATTGAATTAACTTGTCAACTCATTTCTAACCCTTTTCACGTTAACTTTTTATGGAAGTTTATTTATGAAAAGATGTGACAGAAGAGCACATCTCATGCTCGACCTATCCAAGGACAAAACATCAAGTAATGTTCATTTATTAATTTTCCTCAACAAACTGACCACAAGTCCCTTCTAAGTTCCATCTGATTTCTGTCTCTTGTCTAATTCTTCTCTGTTCATATCTGATTCAAGGTATGATCAAAATTCTTTTTATGATTATGAAATGATAGGATAACTTAAAAATATAAAAACATAATAAAATAAAAATAACATAAACTTTAATTTTATTTACTATTTGATCTACACCATATAATAAATTAAATAATATTATTATATTATCTTGTATTTTATATGGACCAAATAATTAAGTTTTTACCTAGCTACGATAAAATTTTCTATTATCGTATTATTAATCTTATATTTAATCTTAAATTTAGACTACATATCATCGTAAATCAATTTCTTATTAAGAAAATTTAGTAAAATAATATTTGTATATATATATATATATATATATATATATATCATACAATTTTAATTTTTACTTACTATAAGGATATAAAATAATATTTTTATATCATCAATTGAAATTAATAGGCTTTAAATTTTCTAAAGAAAATAAAAAATATTAATTACATCATATATATAGGAGTTGTGTGTGTGTCTGTGTGTGATTAACAACTAATAGTCCTCAAAACAATTTTCAGTTTCATATATGCAAAAGGCAGAGATTTGGAACATAGGTCATAAAATCCGCAAATAGAGGTGCTGTAAATGGTCCGACTCAATTATCTGATCAATAGATTACGATTTATATCTCAAGATTAATCAATTTCCCATTTGATTTGAACCTGAGAACCATGCTTTCCGATGGCATGAAAGATATATTGACTTTAATGGGGTGTTGGAGGTGCATGAACGCTGGTGCATTATATTCGGACGTGGCCGTGCGAGAAAGAGCAAACAACATGAGAGAGAGAAAGAAGGGTTCATAAAATAAATTAAATTTACATAAGTATCCTTTAATTGATATCAGTTGAAATATAAAAATGAATGGTTTTTTGTCCAAAACAAAAAGATGCAAGTTGCTAACATAGACCTTTTAATTTTTAAGTGATTTATGTTTTATATATATATATATATGAGTTGCTCTAGGAGATTTTTTTTTCCTATCAAGGTTACTGACATATTGTAAGTAAAATTACAGATGTGTTTCTTGATGTGAAGGATTATTTTTTTATAAAGCTTTTATTGTAAATACATATTAAATTGTCAGCAATTTTTTTATTACAATCAAACATTGTCTTACTAAATAATATGTAATTATAATATCAACACCTTTTGTTACCTCTCCACTCATAGTATTGTATAAAAATTGAATATAATAATAAAAAAAATAATAGTATTATCCTTTTAATATTTATATTTATTTAAATAGACTTATTTGTTAAGTCTAAAAGATTTTTTTTAATGGTTTCACTTTCAGGTTTAGTTGTTTTAACTATAAATTTTTAAAGAATCTTTAGTCTAATTTATTTAGCAAATAAGCATCTGTGACTTGGTTTTGAAGCAAGCTAAGATATAAGCCGTACATCTATTTTCATCCCTAAATGAGAGCAAGTGACTTTTACGTCACATGTCTTTTGCATACAAGATTATTGATGAAAAATTGTAAGTATGTGCTAAAAAAGGGAGTTTTAGTTGTAACAAAATAAAACTTTAAATGTAATGTCTTGTAAATTTATGGTACCCCTAGGAGTAATTGTTTCGATCTGTTGGTACGTGTTGGTTTTTTTTTTTTCATTTTACTACAATGCACGAAAATTGATGTAGCAATTAATAGATCAATAATCTTCCATAATTCCATTGAATTCCTGGCTGGCAAAGTCTTCTTGTTTTGTAGAAGTTCAGTTGTCTACGCTTCGTTGAACACGGAAGCACGAAAATAGCCCGTTAAAAAGGTACAACACCGACCAAATTTTATTCCCAATTTGAAGAGCGTTTATTGTTATTCCTTCACAGTTAATTTGTACTATTTTATAATATAAACATTTTTCTTAATCAAATTATAATAAATTAAAAAGTTATAGAAATGACCACTTAAAATAGACGAAATACTTGTTACAATATTGGAGTACTAATATCCCCATTTGGCTCGGAAGAGACTTATCGAGAAAACTTTGGAAGAAGATAAACTACATAAAAGTTTATGTTATGTGAGACTTCTTTTCTGATAAAAAAAAAAAACAAATGGAAATAATTTTTTGCTTCTCTCACCGGGGTTATATATATATATATATATATATATATATATATATATATATATATATATATAAAAAATTAAGTTTTTTAAATTACCCATTCGTTTCAATTTAAAAATTACATTATATCACAATTTAAATTATTTATTATAAATCTAAAATAAATTTATATATATGTTAAAATAATTATTTATCATGGATATTTTTAAGAATATTTATTACTACTTTTAATAATAATAATTATTTAAAAATTACCATTTATCTCCGCACGGACTAAAATACTTGTACTAATTAAAATTAGAAGTATATTAATAAACATAAAAAATTCATGTAAGTTTAATGGGACAATGATATGTTGTGAATAACAAATGACAGAAGAAAATAAAATGAAAAATATAATTAATCTTATTTAAATTTGTTAAAACTGTGTTAGTCGTTTAATTATAAAACATTTAAGTTTTAATGGAATTATTATTTTTATATAATTTATATTGATATTTTGAAATCTTTATATATAGGATCTTATTTATTGTTTTGCCACAGACCCATGAAATCCTAGGACGGACCCCTGGGTTTCCCTCACACAATAGTATTAGGGTAGGAGTGCAAAATCATGTGAAACCAGTGAAATATGACATGTAAATTGAATTTCATTTACTTTTTAGTTTTTACCTTTTTCTTACATGTTTTGTGTAACACGGGCTCTTGGTTCTTCCCCACGTTGGTGAAAGACTCGCTAATGTTGGCCATCAACATCATCTTGATCTACGCTTCTGAGTGCGTTAACTCTGTTTCTAGTGGCTCAATATCTTCGCCTAAAGTATATTGGGCTTGGAATGTGGGCTCTTATAGTTGCTTTCATAATTTTGGTACGACATTTCTATCCTCTATCTCCCAAAGGACTTCAGTGAATAAAAATATTCCTTTAACAGCTACCTCATTTAAAACCACTATTCCAAAATAGAATAATCTTCTGAAATAACTATTTTAGAGTATAATTTTTCGTATTACAAAATACTTATGCTGGAGTAAGTTTTTGAAGTGTTTATTCTATTCCAGAATATGAAAAATTGTTACATAATAACTATTTGAGAAGAGTGTTGTATTCTGAAACGATTATTCCATAATAGGATATATTTTTGGAATAACAATTCTAAAATATAATTTTTGTATTCTAGAATAGCTATTCCAAAATAGATGACAGGAATCCCCTTTCCTTCTTCAAACTAGAACCTATATTGCCAAGCCGTCATGCTATCGTGTGTCGTGTGTGCACCTCTGTGCCACCGTGCACCACCTTCTTGCACTAACTCGGGGTCACCACGTGGAACGATAGGAAATGTTTGAATGACGATATTTTTGGTGTAGTTGAAAAGAATGACTCTGTTGTCAGCAAACATGAAAAAGTTGTTTCTTAGTGAAGGTCGTTGGTTTGAACAAGAAAGGGAAGAGAGTAAGCGTTTTCAGCAATGGTGTGGGTTTTGGGGAAGAATTCTTGGTTGAATTGTCTTCGACCATCGATGATGATTTGGTGGCCATTAGGGAAGAGGTGGTTGGTGGAGTACCAATGACGGGCAAAGAAGGTGGAGGAGGGGAATTCAAGTCAATCGCAAGTGGTGGTGATGGTGGGTAGGGGAAGAAGGTGCGGACTTTCTTTTTGTTGTCATTTAAGCCTCCGACTTGGATGAGGATGTCGTTGGGTGCTTGGGAAACATAGGGAAGAAGGAGAGGAGGTGTTAGGGTTAAGAGTATTTTTTTTACGATTAAGACTTTTTTGGAAGTGTAGGATTCATATTTTTCGTATTTTTTATTTTTATTTTTGGGGACTCAAATTTAAATTTTTATCTTTTGAGAATGAATTTATCAGTCCTCTACACATTTTGAGACGAAAATAACTATTTACCCATTTAAAAATTAATATAATCCAAGAGTTTAAAATAACTTTCCATTTTAAAATAGGGGTGGAAACTAACCTGGAAGACCTTAAGTGAGCTCCCGACCCTCTTTTCTACCCTCTCTCCTCCTTTATCAAAGATACTAGAAATTTTTTTTTTAAAATCTTATTCCATTGTAATCCTACTATGTAATCATATCATTCAAGAATTATTGGATCATATTTTGGATTTTCAATGCCAAGGTTTTACTTGTTTACATATTTTTTATTCATCTAGAAATTAATTTTTGAAATAACAATCATTTGTGTTTAATTTTTTTTTAACCTATATACATCAATCTATACAACATTTTTTTTATAAAAAAAAACTCTTTATCATATAATCTATTTTATCACACATTAATTCTTATTCTTTTTATCTCTTTTCTTTTTATATAACATGTTATATAAAACTAATGTACAACCATAGTCCTATTTCCATTTTGTTTAGTTGCAGAGAAATGCTTCATTAATCTCAAAACATTGTGTTCATTTTATTCGGACACAAGCTAATTGTATTATTCATTTGCAAGGACATCAAGATCCTATGTTAGTCACTATGTTTTTTTATTTCAAATTTTTTTATTATAAATGAAATACTATAAATCTTTTTCCTTTAAACAATAAATAAATGAATAATGTGCAAGTACAAGAAACATTTATTTAAATTAAACGGTACACAATTCTATGTTTGGCCTCGCGACCAATAGCAACATTAACGGTTAGGAATTAAGGCGCTCACGCAAAGATTTATGAGGAGCTAATAATAAGCTCTTAAATTAATCATGGATATTGTATATATAAGTTGGTTATTTTAGTTCCTATATTTTAAAAATCTTCCTTTAATCTTTACTCTTTAGCTTTAAAATGGTAAATTATTTTATTTTTTAAACTTTATTGTCACTATTGTATATTTGTGTTGCACTGAAAAAAATAAAAGTGAACAAAATTTTACAAAGTTGACCGCCAACTAAATTTTTAAATTCTCAAGGACTAGAAATGTATGATTAATGCAATCTCGAAAATTAATGTGAGGATTTGATCCATTTATGAGTTTAGGATGTGTTTGGTTTCTGTTTTTATTTTTTGAAAATTATTTTTATTTTTAAAAAATCAGAATTCTATAATCATGTTTGGTTTGACTTTTTATTTTCTGTTTTTAAGAAATAAAAACACTGAAAATATGTTTTAAAAAAGAAATGTATTTTTAGATTTACTTAAAATTATATCCCTTGACACCTCGTTTTCATTTTATCCAAAATGAGATTCCTGGTTTTAACTGAAAACGAGATTTTATTGTTTTCAGTTTTTGGTTTATTTGAGAAAATATTTTCATTAAAAATATTTTTAAAAATTCAATCAAATATATTTTCATCACCATTTTTTATTTCCAGTAGAAATAAAAACAGAAAATAGTAAAATCAAAATCAAACACAGTTTTAACTTTTGCTTGCTACTTTCCCTGATCATCAATTTCTATAATTAAGGATTCAATTGGAAAAACTTGAACCAGATTTTGCCTTGGTTTCGTATGATCAATATAGATGCATGTTAATTTATGCTTGGCATAGTGGTTCACACACAAATTAACTTCTTTATATGAAGCACTTAAATATATCAAATACAATTAATTCCTAGCTTGCAACCAGTTCAATGAAAACAAAATAAGGGGGATAAAATACAACAGATGAATATTCGTAGCTTCAACATCTACGTGTCATAGAATATAAATGATCACACCATAATCTGAACTTTGACCATAATTCACCCCTCATTGAACAGTGAACACATTCCTCAACTGTTACACCATGGTGGTCATTATTTTCACAATCAACAAATTTCATAAACATCCACAAAGCAGTCACATGAAAAATATGATTAAACTTTTAAAACACGCCACAAAAGAAAAGAAAAGAAATCAAAGGGACAATAGAGAAAATTAAAACTCCTTGGCTTTTTGCTCCTCAGGGGCCACCTCCACTCTTGAATCTCTCTAACACTCTTCACCCTCAACTCCATGTCTTCTTCATCTACACCACTCTCTCTGTGAAACACAAATTCTTAAAACACCCTCTTACATGTTTCTACCAAAATAATCAATCAATCAATGCAAGGTTTTAAAAAATGGTTCACCTCCACGATTTCGATCGCCACACCCAAGGTTTTTAGGTCACCACAATCATATCAATTGAAATCGCAACCATATTTGTTTGCAATTTCTCATAACATCAAGAATCACAATGAAACCCCAACTACGACCACAATTTAAAACCTTGAATCAACCCCACCATTGATGCACAGCTACACCTTCGTCTCTCAACTTCCCATACAAAGCCAAGCACTCCCAATAGGCCCTTCCATTCTTCCTCTTCCTATTCCCTTGTTGTGGCTTGCACTCCAAGAAAAGCTCATCCACCAACATTATGGCCTTACTCCTCATCATCTCCTCCACCACCTCAGTCTCAGATTTCATCACCACATACTCTTCCTCCCTCACATTGTTCCTCAACCAATCCGACATCTCTATTTGTGGACCACCCTCCGCCACTGTCTCAATCTTATACATCTCAAAGTCCTTGTTCCTCGTAGGGTATGTCTTGCGAAACCAATCAGTGGCACTCCCTCCATCCTTCTCTGGCAGGCCCACATCAATGAAAACGCGACGAGGGTAACTCTCAAGAGAATCACCCATCAAATCAGGCAAGTATTTCGTACGCTTCAAGTACACCCTTGATTTCCCTGAAGCTGCACGTGGGGGCTCAAGAAGCACGTCTTCTAGGTTTTGCAATGCAGCTTTCTTTGCCTCTGGCACGTACCCTAATAGTTTTCTTTGCGTTCCAACCTTTGTTTCCATGTTGATGGCAACAGGGTTGGGTTTGGTTTCTTGTTGTTGGGTTGAGGTCGAAGATATCAAGGTAAAGGAAGCTAGAAACAATGCCAAAAGCAACACACGGTGAGAAATCTTCCTCATTTCTCAATTAGGTAACCAAGATATATAGTTGGTTGGTTTGTGGCTTCAAAAGCAAGTGTAGGGGATTCAAAAGAGAAAGAAACACAAAGAAGATGACGATGATGACGACCACAGTGTTGAAATTTTAAAGAGAGTTGTTATATATATGTAGAAGAAGAAAGAGAGAGGAATACAAAAGAAGAGATAATTAGAGAGAAAAGAGAGAGAAAAGGGGGTTGTGGAATATTGTTTTAGCGAGTGCAAAACCTGGCGGCAGTGTGATTTCCACCCACAAGGGACATTCCCTCGCTTTCAAATGATGACCACAGTAACAGCAACTCCCTCATCCGCTGCATCTCCATGTTTTAAACTTATGATCCTGGTCGATGAAGGTGGTTCAGGAGCTCATGATGTGTTTTTTCTGTTACCAAGGCTCTTTTATGTTAGGTACTTCACCTTCATCGATCTAATATGCATGGAGATGTGGGATGGGGAGAGAGTTTTGAGGCTTCGTGGTGCGATCAAGTTTTGTATTTTTCTTGGTCTCGCAGTTTGAATTAAAGAGGGGTGCGGATTTGGTAGGAGATTGTGCGGGGGTTATATGCATGGGAAAGTTTGGAAATGGTTGGTGCCACGAGAATTGAGTTATGCCATTCACTAATGGTTAAGCACTATTTTAATTATTAGTTATTACAAATATATCTTGTCTTTCTATATATCATGCAAACTCTATAATGGTGTGGGGTGGAATTGCTCCTATGAATACGGGACAGTTAGGTTGGTCTAAGTTGGAAATTTGCTTTGCTTAATTTTGTTACTAGAAAAGAAAATGTGCTATTAATGGGTGGACTACTTTTGACAGAAATTGGTAGTTATACAGATCCTATTATATGTGTCTATTACTTACTCGCTTTGTACCCGGAAATCACATATATAGCAATGTTGTTAGTTTTAATTATAACTGTAGCCACTTTATTCAGTGGACCACGGGTGAAGCATTGGATGGGCTTCTCCACGGCAGAAAGCGCCTAAGTTTTACTATTATAAATAGTAGCAGAAAGACCAAACTGGTTTGTTGGCAATTTCTATTTTTGGTAAGAAAAGAAAATTTTAAAACAATTAATTTATGACATAATGCTACTTTAAAAAGGAAATTGAAATCATAAATCTCCATTTATTACTATGCACTAAGTTGGGAGTGAAAAGGATCAAGAAATGTATACACTAAAGTTGAGGAGTGAAATGATCTTTGGTCCACCAAGGGGATTGTTGCTCCTTTACTTGATTATGTCCACAACTCGGATATTAATATGACGATCTGAGATGTGTTTGTTGATGGCAGTTGGAGCTGGAACTTTGTTTGCTACTATGGTTCCTAACTGGCTGAAATTGGAAGTTGAGGGGATGATCCTTAACGAGGGGGTAGAGGATTTTATTATCTGAAAAAATGCTATCAATGGTGTTTACTCTGCTTCTTCTGCTTGCCATTGCCTCACTCAAGCGTGCTTGCCCACTGCGCCTTTGTTGGGAACTGGATCCTGGGTCTGGAAACTCCATGTTCTAGAAAATATAAAAATTTTCCTTTGGCTCAGCTCATCAGAGCAACCCCACTTATCTTTTTCTTGTTACTCACCATTTGGCCACTGACCCTTCTTGTTGTAGGTGTGGAGCTCATTTTGAATACATTTTTCATTTACTTAGTGTGTTTGGATGGGTGTTGACAATATTGATTTTGTAAAATTGATTTTGAAGTAATATAAATTATGTTTGGATGTTTTATTTAGGGGTACAGTTCACTACAAAACATTAGATCTAACGTAGAAGCTACTTAAAGGTGTTTCAACTCAGAATCAATTCTAGATCCAAAATCAATTTTGAATTTTTCTCCAACATGAAACCAAACATATGAAAATGTATTCAAAATTAATTATGGACTCAGAATCAATTCCTCAATGCCAAACGAAACATGCACATAGAGACTGTCCAAAGTCTGCCAGATTCTGGAACCACCTTCGTCTGGATGTCAATCTTCAAGATCAGGATATGGAGGCACCAAACTGGCTGCGTTTTTTCTGCATGGGTGCGCGTGGCATCTTATTTGTTGTGGGTTGCTAGAATTTATGGAAATCAAAGAATGAAGAAGCTTTGAATCAGACTTACGGTGGTGATTGGCAACTTATTCATCAAACCCTTCATCTCAACACCCTTTGTATCAATCTGCTGGGGACTCAACCACATCCTCATCAGATTCATCTCATTTGTTGGTTCTCTCCTAGTCACGGAACGTTAAAGCTGAATACTGACGGAAGTTAAAGAGGTAATCTTGGTGTATCTGGTATTGGCGGAATCATCAGAGATAGTAATGGATCGTGGGTTCAAGGTTTTGCTGGTTTATGCGGAGTCAAGACCAACCTCTATGCTGAACTACTGGCCATCCTCAAAGTTCTTCAGATGGCATGGGATTACAATGGTCAAGCTCTTATTTATGAATCAAACTCTCGCACTGCTTTGTCCCTGACATTGCATGGTGCAGATCATACGCATCACTATTTTCCTCTGATCTCAAGAATTAGGAGCTTCCTTCATCACCCTTGGGAGCTTTCCTTTCAGCATGAGTTTCGTGAAGCCAACTACTGTGCGGATTGGCTTGCTAAATTAGGAGCTAGTTCTGCTAATCATCCTCTGGTTTTTTATAGTTGTCCTATAGCTATGGCTCACTTGTAGTTTTGTTGTTCTATTTTTTCCTAAAGTATAAAAAAAAAGTTGGTATTGTCTTTATATATGTTGTTATAAATTTGTGGAGATTGGTGATATTTACTAACTTCACTTGAAAATGAATCTTCGCTTAGTCTAATATATAAAAAAGAAAATTATAATAACATGATTTAAATGGTAGTAATTTTTTATATAGAGTATGAGTATTTTTCATTTCAAACAATATTGTTCAAAACTAATGGTACCACTATGGACAACAAAACTCTTCCTCTAAATATTTAATACAATTGCATACTCGGAATTAGAGACTTAAGGTTAATAAGCTGAAATTATTTTACATAAATTGATTCATGTGCTCGGTGGCATGGCAGTGACAACAATTGCTCCAACTTAAACTTTTATAAAATAAAAAATATACATGTATTATGAAAATGCACATTGATTCAAAATTGTATGAAAAGAATCAACAATTTAGCTTGTAATTTTGTACATGTATAAGAACTTGTTGCATAAGAAATTAGTGGAGAATGTGTATTTAAAATTTTTATTGAATCTTAGAAGTTTTAATCATGACATATAGAAGATTTTTTTTAAATGAGAATAATTCCAAATTATCTATGGAATTATGACCCTTCTCAATATTAATCCCTATCCTTTAAATCATAATTTCTAGTGTCATACCCACATTATACATTTACTTTGTCATTTGTTTTCATTTGCTTCCTTTATCATTATCATCGCCTTCATTATTGTTATCATGATTGTCACTATCACCATCTTTCCTTCACTTATTACTACTATACCATCTATCATTACCAATGTCACCTCTTCCTTTCACCTCTACCCCCTACACCATTGCTTTTGCACCATAATCTCTACTACCATAGCCATTAGGTCATCACTAATTGTCGTCACCATTGCCCACCATTGCCCCTTACTTAAACACACCATTGTCATTATCCTACTTATGTTACTAAACTCAAAATCATACTTAAGATCAAGAGGAGGGGTGAAAGATTATAACTCAGAGGATTGTAACATGGACCATAAGATCCTACCTAAAATGCAAATTATACTTACGCATATAGATACAAAAAAAATAACATAGATAAAGACAATAACCTCTAAATAATAACATTAAACTAACTTAATTTCAAGCATAACCATAATTCATAAGTCAAAAAGATTAGGACCAATATATAACACACAACTTAAGATAATTTTATACCCGTTAGAGTGAAAGACTTTATTAAAAGTAGTCAATCAAATTAGTCACCAACAAAATTGTTAAATATTAATTTCACATCACACCTATAACATTATAATCCAAGAAAATATTATCTAACCATGATTTTTAATAAATAAATAAATAAGTACCTTACCAAAAAAAACCAACATCATTGCAAGATTAGTTTATAAAATCATTAAGGCTTAAATATGAATTTAATCCATCTAAATTTCATTTTTTCAATTTTGATCCCCATTAGTTCTTTTGTTTATTTTTAGTCAATGAAAATTTATTCCTTTTTAATTTTATTCCATATAAGTTTTTTGTTTTTAATCGATGTAAAATTGCTTCTTTTTTTTTCATTTCAAACCCACTTGTAATGAGTCACAATTTAAATGGGTTAGCCCGACTAAGACCACAAAATAAATGGTCCAATTTTTTAAGATCTACATCCACTCCGCATAACTGGTAATTTATAGGCTAAATTGTAGCCTGATAATGGAAAAAAAAAAAAAAAAACTGTTTGGAATTTCACAACTGGTAGCTTATAGGCTAAATTATCACTACTGGGTTTGGAATTTCATAATGTAAAGTTGTTGACTTTAAAGGTTTCGAGTGCCCATGGTTTTGATCTTCTTGTTGTTGGGGCACTCCGACCACTAGAAGGCGCCGCCTGAGTTTGCGCCCGACTAAACCGCACTAAGAAGTGGTGCATGGTGGAGCGTGTGGAGGTTCTAGCCTCCTCAACCACTTGGGTTATGCATCGTGTGAGAGGCACACCATATTCGACGATGGGTCCTGACGAAGAAGAGGATGAGACTCCATCGTCGACATTCACAATCTTCTTTGTGCCGCAGAAAGAAAAAAAAACATTCTAGACCTCGTCTTGATTTAAAAAAACTCATATAGTAAAACAAACCTTTTATGGAAAGACAAAGGAAATAGTTATTAGAAGGTGATCAATGTGCTAAATTCAATGATTGTGACGTTGTCGTTGTGTATCCGTTGACCAAGTGCTTGTTTAGTTCTAAAATAAACTCCTCGATATTAATTTTAAACCAATTCCCATAACAATTATAATAAAGCAAATGATGAGGAGGATTATTAGGATATTGATTAAGAAATTAAAAAAAGAAATTTTTTATTAAATATATAAAATTGTGTTATTCAAGATTTTTTTATATTCTTTTATAGTATTTATAATAAATATTTTTTTTAATTTATTAATCAATATACTAAGGATACTTATCAGTAGCACCGTAATAATAATCCACTTAAACCTTTTATGTTAATAATCAATGATAAACAAAAATGAAAACCACAAATTCATAAATTTATGTATCATATAGATACTACGACTTCGAAGTTACCAAAACTAAGTATAATCAGAAAAAAAAAAAAAAAAACCATTGCCTAAAACAAAACAAAACTGAACAAGATAGGCACTGTAAAATACGGATATCTTTGGTTTGCAATTGAAATTATTAAGACACATTCTAATTCAGATTCAATAAATAAAAAGTAAAATAAAAATAAAAATAAAAGTCTTATCCTTTTAAAAAAGTACTTTTACGTTCAAAAGTATTTTTTCACCTCATTTTTAAACCTGCATTATATTTTTGTACGTTTTCACGTTGGCTTTCTCTTTCATACGTTGTCCATGACAATAACACACTACCAAGTTTGAAGCAGTCTTTGATTCCCATTCGACTTCAACACTATCACTGTTCATGCCACGAAATTCCTCTCCTTTCAGTACCATTTACGCGTCTCTTATTATAATTTCATGGTTTACTTGTATTATTTTATAGTATGTTCCACAAGGATATTCAAAAAATTTATGTGTTCCTCAAAATTTCAACCACTAGAATATTCTTCATGAACCTATCACATTCCATTTCAGTCAGAACCAAACTCCTTAATTATCTCTTTCATTTTTGTTTGCCTTTTGTCTATTAATTCCCCGCCAAGTCTATTAATTCACCCTCCTTACCAATTCTACTAGAGTTTCCATTTTGGACTTGGATACTCTCAGTAAATAGTACTAAATTGGTATGCTTCCATTGAAACACTTATTGAGGTGATGATATTCAGTGGATTGTTCGGTCAAAACAGCTTTGGTTTGTTGTGTTATTATTTATTATTATTTTCCTCACTTATCATAATAAACTATGCATGTCAATGTTATTGTTTCCATTTTAATTAACCATGCTCAATTAACCAAGAGAATATTCTTTATTTTATTTTTTCAGTGTTTTGCTTACCATGTTATATAACTTAAAAGTTTCAAAGTCACACCTCTTGTGTAAATTGAAGTAGAAGCCGAATAATGGGGTCTGTTTGCTCGGCTGAGAAAAATAAAAACAAAGAGGTTGGAGGGAAAACCTTGGGGAAGAAGCTTAAGAAGTTAAAAAGCATTGCAAAGGGAAAAGGAGATTGTTATTCAAATTCAAGGACTAGTGATCGTGGTACAAAGCAAAAGGAGCGAAACTCTGGATTTTCCAGTGAATTCAACTTATCCAATCCTAGTCGAAAAGAAGGAAAAGAGGGACTTTCCCTCTGCTGATTTTTGTTTCTAAAGCTGAGTTAATTTGGTTGAGTGGTAACAAAATACATATTACTCTCCTGAAACGTAGAGTAAACACATATTTTTCTAAGATATTGGGTGTGAATTGAAGTCGAGCAAATATTATACATAATAACCTGTGATTGGATAACTGTGTAAAATATTTTTCCAGAACATTCTAACCAAATTCTTTTTTAAATTTGTAAGGGACTTTCTTACTGTAACAATGTTTTGTTAGGAAAATAATTATGAGTTAATGATATATACGTGTGTGTGCAAGTTAGCTTGCCCAATGCCCAAAACTCGTAGGGTCCTACAAGTTAGTGAGTAAACTAACGATCCTAACAAATCAATAAAGAGTTGGGTCTTCCTGACAAATTACTGGCTTTAGGGGTAGGCATGGATTTAACATCACTTATATTTTACCTTACTCAAATTTTTTTATATATTTGGAATTAGAAAGAAGTATTCCCCAAGATGTTGTGGTCACTTCAATGCCATGAAAGTAGTGGAGCGACTTTGAGGGAAAAATTATCATTTGGGCCTAAAATTAGATCAAAGAACTCACTAGAGGAACTGCATATGTAATTATGATATCATCAACTTAAACTAAGATTATCGTAATGGATAGAGCAATGTGTCTAATAGAAAGAGGAATGACACTCTAGTGGAATGAAATTCAAAACTGACTGCTCAAATCAAGCTTTAGGAACTTGTTAGAGACCAAAGAATGCCTTTTCCAATGTGCAAACAAGATTCTAATTCTGAGTGAACCCTGGTTTCTGCATGTAGATTTCCTTCTGCAAAAGCATTACTGAAGTTGAGTTGATGAGTGGGTCAAGACTTAGAGAAAGTAAGGGAGAGAACAATAACGGTAGCAGGCCTTGACTACAAGACTAAAAGCTTCTAAAATATCAAACCCTTCTCTCAAATTAAAGTCATTTCCAAATGAGGGCCCTTTACAACTAATCTAGCTTTAAGCTTTTGAACAAAACCATTTGCATTTTTCTTCACCCAAAACAATCATTTACATTCAGAGGCAATTCTACCAAGTGGGAGAGGAATAAAGCTCCAAGTGCAGTTTTTACAAAGAGCATTTTAACAAACTATACTTGAATTTGTTAAAATACTCTCAAGTTTTAACTAACATGATAAAAAATCAATAGTTGAATTAGTCAAACTCACATTTTGCAGTCATTGAACCAGATGCATGTCCCTTCCCATTAAAAGTAAATCAACTAGTACCATGGCACTCTAAATTTCTTTGTCATAAATCATATAAATATTTATTTAAGCAGGACACTGTCAATAATGCAACAGTAAGACACACTGCAGCCAACACTAGCTGGATTCTCAATTTGAAAATTTGTACATGACAAATGTCAAATGGCCAGTTTGTTGCATATCACAATCACAACTAGAACTGGCTCTGACCAAGGAGCAATAGTAATGCAACATTTCTGTACAACATTGTATAAATTCAGAACGAATACAAACCTGGAGGCAAATATCTCTTTGAACCATTTGGGACAACAATTGACGTTGTGACAGCACAGTTATAAAGCACTCTTTAACTCCAAGAATTTCACACACACAGCAGAATTGTCCACAGAAAGTGAAAACACGTACTTGAAGCAGGGTCTGGCCAGCATTGGCTCAACAAAAGACACAAGCTTCAAAGCTGAGGTACAACACTGGTCTAACAAAGCAAGCAAATTGCAAGACGAAAAAGCCTTCGACATAATTAATTTGGCAAGCAAGGATGCAGCGTCAGCAACTGAAATATGGCACTGACAACCCACCTAAAGAACCTAAAAAATGAAATCGAAATTATTTCAGAACCCTACTACTTTGTAAATTGTAAGTTATGGCAAGATTCTGCTGTAGCAAGAGTTCTAGAAAATATAAAAGCAACTAAATAAAAAAATATTAGTCACATTCCCCACTTTAAAATACACCAAGTTATTTTTGTATTTATATTTTAATTAACTGGGACACATGACTAAATAACAACTTCTAGTTGCTAAGGATAACAGCATCTTCATAAAAACAAGAGTACCAAAGGCATATCCGAGTATGTATAAGTGCATAGCAAGTGCGAGGTGTGACTTATGAGAATGTAATGAGTTATGTATGGATGATCTATCAATTGTGTGAATATGTGACAGGAGTATGATCTGAGTTGATTCTGATTGAAGTATGTTCTGTATCACACAAGAGAAATACAGAGAAAAAGATGGATGAAGGTATCAAAACACAACCAAGGAGGTAAGTCTTCTTATTAGAAACTAGGGAAACTAGAAGAAAATTTTTTTAGAAAGAAAAAGTGGTATTTTCTGTCCTTCAGACACCTTCCTATATTTGACGGAACCGTAATTTAATTCAAATCATTCCTTAGATAAATCTATTTCCGGCTCATAGCTTACATAAAAAGAATAAAAATTTATGGCAATATCACTCATAGAAGGTCCTAATGATTCCAGCTTCCAAGCCATATTTTTACTCCAACTTCGAATCCTAGTTGGCATGTCCTTTCAAATCAAGTCATATGTCAACTTTCCTTTAAGTACATTACACAAGTAGTCCTGACAGCCAAAATCAGTAATTGGCTACAATTTTTGAAGATTTAAAAAGTTCAATAGCACAGAGGGTAGTTATCAAATATATTTAAAAAGGCCTAGGAAGTCAATTTTTATCTGCTCTCCATGCTAATTAGATTGATTAACAAATGAAGAAAGACAGACCCCTCAGTTCTTGTGCCAAATTCAACTATAATACTCGTATCTTAAATCCAAAACAATCTAAGGGATGCAACATAAAAGTGCAGCCTTACCTACTGATCAAGAGACAAGAATCATGGTAGCATAGTAGAAGTGCATCAGTTTCTCTTATTGACAATGTCCTTTTCCTTGATAATAATGACAGGGCATGGAGAATGGTGGGCGCAGTAGTTGCTTACACTTCCCAGGAACATCCTGTAAGCCAAATTCAAATTTTTTAAAACAAGAATTGTCCAAAATGCTAATAGAATCAGATCTATTTGTATCTGCAGATAAAGGACTAATGATAAAGAAAAAAATTATATAAAAGGTTAAGAAGTTGGTTGTGTATTGAAGGCCTTTATAACTTTATAATCACATCATCACTAATGGTTGGCATCGGTTTATAATCACATCACTTCTCTGATATGGACTATGATTGCCAATTTGTCATCTACTAGCATCATATATTGCCAACAAATTTGGAAACATTTTATTGGGAAAGGCATGAAAGCATTGGAGTCTGAAAACTCGAGGTTCTACCCCAGTATAACAACAGTTCTACAATGTCCTAGCACTTGTTAACATTCTCAAAAAGGGTATAATAGTCCACATTGTTTATAAAGTCATTTTTGTGATGTGGTCCAAATCATGCTTTGCTTACTACGATAAAAGTATGTCTATATGCCAGTGTGAATTTATGGACTACTTTCTGGCAATTATGCAGATTTGTCACTAGTTAATTTGTACCTCTTAATGGGGCCAAAAGCACGAGACCCCATCACAAGCACATCAGCATTCAAATCCTGAACTGCTTCACAAATCTTCTCCTTTGGATCTCCTACAAGAACATGGGTTCTGACCTTACTCTGCCATAGATAAGAGAAGAATCAAAAACAGTAAACAATAGCTGACAATAACTTGAAATGGAACACTTGCATAAAAAGGTAGTGTCCCACGGTGTCGTGGCACTAATGTTTTCGGGTTGAGCTTTGAAGGAAAAATTAATAAATATTTTTTTAATTTGATAATTTTTTAAAAATAAGAAATAAATTAATAGATTAACATAAATTATTTGTCCTAATATTATACAGTACTACTATTTATTTTCATAAATATCAGGAGTATATAATTTTCTTAATTTAAAAATAAAAAAAATCACCCCTCCCTTCTCTGAAACCCCCATTCCCAAACACACCCTAGCTTCTAGCAATTTTCATAATATACCACTAGGCACTAGCTAAAGTTCTTTAGAAAAGTCGAAAGAGATTGAATCTTCACTTTCATAACTAGATTGTGAACATTATTCACTTTAGTCATAATTCGATAAACTTTTATTTTGTGTCCGAAATTTAGGGCTAAAATGAAAGCTGTGTAAAGTCGAGTACGAAAGGACATAATGCTTACAACCGGACAGACAACAATGGAAATGTACTTCAAGAGAGAGTGACCAAAATAAAAAGTCATCGGAAAATATAATAAACTTTTAAAAAAAGAACAATATGATGAACGGATTCAGAATTCTGAAATATATAGAAAGTAGAGACAAGGAAAAATGTTGAATAGTAAAAAATAAGACAAATGCTAATAAATTTCCTTATAACATTAGCTAAGTAACTAAAAAAAATATTTGTATTGAAATGTGTTGCGTTATTTTTTTTACGTTCTCTTATGTTTTTCATAATAAAGGAGTACTTTCTTCTTTTGATTCATACAATGATTAACATGACATGCATTTAATTAGAAACATGTCTAAATTACATTCGAAGAATAGATAGCCGTAGCCACTATCCAATTCCATCGTTTTCAAACATTTTTTATGGTAAACTGCGTATAAAAGAAATAAGTAAAAGAGAAAGCTACAAAGCACAAAAGGGTCAGAGTCAGATTTTACAAAAATAAAATGTAGTGAGAAAAAAAGGAATAAGAAAAACGCACGGTGAGGTTGAATTCGGAGCAAATTCCGAGGGCGTGATCGAGTACGGCGTTGGTGATGCGCTTTTGGTGCGCTTCAATGGCTGCAGTGAAAGCAGGAACTTCGAGATCACCTGAGGAGAAATCAAAGAAGTATTGGATCAATGCATTGACTTCAACTTAGAGAAGATAATCGATTAGATAATTAAGAAAAAAATATCGCGGATTCGATCCTGTTAATAAAAAACTTAAACTCAAAGATTGAATTGAAAGGTTAGGATGGGAATTAGAGAGAATGTAATGTACGGAACTGGGGCCACCGAAGGGGATGGCACCGGGATTGAGGCCAGTGGCGATGGAGGGCGGGGATTGGACGTGGAAGACGGTGAAGGAAGGAGCATCGGTGGAATCGGGTGCAGGGGATCGGAGCTTGAGGTTGTTCAGTGCCCAACGCAGCGCGTTCATGCTTTCCTCGCTGCCATCCACAGCTACCAACACGCAACTAAGGTTTCCTCCACTCGACATCTCTATCAGGTTTGGTTTCTCAGATGTGTCTGTCGTGTTCGCTTCTGGCCGATGATGATTGTTGTTTCTCTCTCTCCTCTCTCTTTTTCTTTGACTTTGCTTGCTCCTGTTCGATTCGGACACCTCTTTGACTCGTTGCTTATCAAATTGTTGGCTTTTATTCACCGTTTTTAGAATTAGTTAAGGTAGGAGTTAGTATTGAGTAAATTATTTATTGAACCAATTACATTGACAATTTTGATAAGATAAAATAAAATATATATTTATTGTAAAATTAAAAATTTTAACCATCAATTTTATTTCAAATTATTTTAAATGATACAATCCACTCTTTAAATTTTTAAAAGATTCAATTTGATATTTAAATTTTTAAAAATAAATCAATTTGATCTCTAAACTTTTAAAAATTTAATTTAATTTTTAATTTTTTTTAAAATAAATCAATTTATTCTTTAAATTTTTATGAACTTGAGGATTAAATTAAACATTTTTAAAATTTATGAATGAAATTAATTTATTTTTAAGAATTTAAGAATTAAATTAAATTTCTTTGAAAATTTGAAAACCAAATTAATCCGTTTAAAATAATTCAGAAAACAATTAAGAATTAAGTTATTTTAAAATGTACTAACAGAAAAAAATTCCAAAACTCGTTCAACGTGATATCTTTTCTTTATTCAAAGTTCAATAGATGGATCGTAGACATTAGTTTATTTTATTTTATTTTGGAAACCACTTATTGTTTATCTTGTTCAAAATACTACATTTTATTAAAATATGGTGTATGTTGATAAATACGTCATGTGTATTAGTTCCAAATGAAAAATAAAAAGCTTTTGTAAAAAAAATATCAATACATTCTTCTTATATAAACATGTCATAAAATCACTTTATAGGTGGTTGTACCACATTTTTTTTATCCTATGATTTATTCAATCTTTACATTAATACCATGTATTTTTCACACTAAATCAACCCTCTTCCTAATTAGGAGCTCCCCACCACTTTCACCACCAACAAGTGAGTTTGTCGTTGTCACTATCGTCATTACGTGTAATAATTGTTATTCAAGAGTACAAATGTATTAAAAAGTAGCGACATGTCTCTAATTTTATGGTTTCTTTTGTGAGATTTGTAAATAATTGATTTTGTTTGAGTTTTATATAGTGGAGGCTTCATTTTGATGATTGATATTGTTATTATTTAGATTTGTAGGTTTAGGAAAGGAAGATTTGGAAGTGTTGCTAAAGAACTCGCTCAGCGAGCCAAATTAGCTAAGCGAGGCTAATCCGCTTAGCGAGGAAGCCAACTCGCCTAGCAAGAGAAGACCCCTAGAGAATGTAAAGTCAGAGAGCAGCGTGCTAAGCGTGCAGCCAATTCGCTCAGCAAAACCATTGTCTCTTCTCGCACTTAGCGCATCCACATGCGCTAAGCACCCAATCACTAACTCTCGCTCAGCGAGACATGCTCGTTGAGCGCACATTCATAATCTGAGAAGCCTAAAAGTCTTTAAAGTTGAAAAAGAAAGGGAAACCAAGAGACATGCAGTGGGGGTGAGAAGAAAAACAGAGCATCAAGGCTAAGGGAAGAAAATGAAGTTGTTTTCTTCATACCCTCACTTCACCACTCCATTTATATCATGTTTTTAACCTTGTAATATGGAGAGCTAAACACTTCATTGTTGGAGAGTTTTTCCACTGAGCACTCTTTATGTAAAAACTCTAACTATCTATTTAATATTATTTGCTAGTGTTCTCTATTTGTATCTGTGGTTATTTTTCATATATGTGGCTTGATCATCCATTTATATACTTTGTTAGGATTTAAGTGTTGGGAAATGCTTTTAGTCCTTAGAACTTGGTAGAACAGCTATAAGCCTTCATTTCTAGGAATAGTGTGAAGTAATCTAGTAGAATTTGCATCTCATGCGTTATGTGGCTCGCTTAGACTAAATTTGTTGAGGAATCAAGAATGAAACTAAGAGGGTTAAGCTCTTTCATGTGAGGGATTGCAGTTAGAGTAAATTTGACGGTGCAAGAACATTGGGATAATGTTAAATAGAGAAAAACTTCATTAACCACGTCAAGAGAAAGTTCAGTAGAAAACTCTCCAACATATTCACCTTGGTATTTGTTTCGATCCAAACTCAGCATTTATTTTGAGCATTTGTTTTTAAGTTAACAAAAATTATTATAGTTTACTTGATGACGTGAATGAGTTGCTTCATTTCATTTTACGTCAACTAAAAATTGTTTACAAACTGAATATGCGTCATTGAAGAACAAGAAATTTCCTGTGGATACGATACTCGGTCTTACCGTTTTAATTACTACTTGAACGAATTGGTGCACTTGCCAATCGACCAACAACGTGTTATCAAACACTCATCCATTGCTTCCACCATCATCTATAGAAAGTCCATTGGTGTACATATATCAATGTCGTGATAATAATTGCCACTCTAATCGATAACTTCGATATGATTATCATTGTATTGCATACAAATTCATCTTCCTCTCTCACCTCATGAAGGAGAACAAGGCCTATGCATACCCCACCTTTGCATTGCCAAACTACACATCCTCATCTTCGCCTTGTCGGAAAGATTCAAATACATGTGTATTGCCACCACCCTTTGCTATTGTTGTTTTCAGGAAGGGAGAAGATGCACATGCACCCATTGTTGTGTATTGCCACCACCCTTTGCTATTGTTGTTTTCAGGAAGGGAGAAGATGCACATGCACCCATTGTTCATAATAGTCTATTCCAGTTTCATATTTCCTCTTTCTTTTTTCTTTATCGTTCTTGTTTGGCATGTTTTGGATCTAGTTTCTTCTAGGATGAAGGATTAGCTTGACATTGATGTAAAAGTCACATAAACCCAATCCTTCAATTTTGCTACCACAATTGACTATCCATCGCCGACCATAGTTGCATGTGCCTCGTCGAGGTTGTGAAATTTCCCAAACTCGTCTTATTTGACATGATGATTTTGTTCATTAGAGTTTGATGTTGTTGGTGATTGGAGTTATTATGCATATTCATATTGATCTTAATTTGATGAATTGTTCTATGTTTAGTTTCCATAACAGGATTTTAGATGGAGCTAATTAAACTTAATTGATGATTGTCTAGTTTCTTGCAATTAAATTTAGATTTCCAATTCATTGGGATAAAGTAGGGACATAAGGAAGAAGGGGGAGAGGGGAGTGAAGGAGGAGTTAGTGGGCAACAATGGTAATGGGTGGGGCCATGTCGAAAATCAATAGAGGTGGCAAACAGAGTGGAGGCTAAAGACTACAAGGACTTTGACTAGAAAAAGCTATGGCAATGAGGGAGAAGAGAAATAGTGTTGAAGGTCTACTACAGTAAAGTGGACTTCTGATTAATCTAAAGGCTAAAATTACTTATTCACCAAAGATAACTTAGTTTGTTGGTCCACGCTAGACACCGCCTCTTATATATACTTTAATACAATCTCTTCACCCCATATTATATTAGTGTGAGTAAAACTGAGTTTAAATCTTTAATTGTGAGTAAAATTGAGTTTAAATCTTTTATGCATCGTGCGAAATAATTTTATACCCGTTAGATAAATTGGGATTAAAATCAACGATTAATATAAGTATGGATTATGGTGAAATGGCCTACACTAGATAAAATTAAAAAAAAATATTCTCCTTTTTTTCTCTCTCCTCGAAACTTTTCAATTCATAGTTTGCAACCACTCCTTCCTCTCCGACACCACCCCGTCATCACCACCACAAAACCCTTCATCGCAGCCTGAAAGACCGTTGTTGCGTCACTATAGAGGAACCACTCACTCTCGACATCCCCAGTATTGAAATTGGACCACCTACATCGGATTTGTTTTCAAATTTGATGGTGATTCTTGTTATTTTCTTTATCTTAGATCTGGCTATTCCTCTCAAACACACATTTATTAGTAGCCACAAAACATAACCTTAGATCTGGAAAAAAAAAAAAAAACTCAGATCTAAAACGCAACTCCAACATTTGTACGTTCTTGAAGGATTTCATCTTCGCCACACTCAAGTCACAAACAAAATGCGTCATCAACCTCATCTAAAAAAGAAAAAAAAAAAAAAGCAATCCCAGATTTGGAACACATCACCATGCTCAGATCTAAAACAAAATAAGAAACTCATATATAAAATGCAACCTCAACATTTAGCGCGTTCGTAGAGGAATTATTCATTGTGGAGCTTAATGCGCGAAAGGAACCATGATGGTTGCCACGTTGAGAGGATGAGACTCCATTGTCAGCATTCATAATCTTCTTTGCGCAGGCAGAAAGAAATTTTTTTTTTTTTAAATTTGATCAAATGTGTGCACTTTCACGATAGTTCTCATATTTTTTTGTTTCACATGATGCGTGAGAAGTTTGGATTACACACTCTAGACCTCGTCTTGATTAAAAAACAATTCATATCCAATGATTACAATTAATTTTACACCACTTTGGCACCATGCATAATAAGTTTGGGTTTTGTACCCTAGACTTTGTCTACAATGTTAAGGTATAATAATAGTAATAAAAATAAAAGTAACGTCACTTTCTTCATTTTTTTTATAGTCCTTTTAATTTGTTTTTAATTTTTAATATTTAGGCCAAAATTAAATGGTTTGTGAGTCAACTTGTTAGCCAGCGAACCAAAATCATTTTAAGCCGTTGGTTATGTGGACTAGACTAAAAAGACTTGTATCTAATTAGACTCTATGTTTAGATGCCTATATCATGTGCGACCCGAGCCTAAACGTGTCATCTTTGTGCCTTACCCACATACCCAACTCTAGTACTAACGGAGGACGATAAAGTCCATGTTTGACCCCACCCACCCTATGGTAAATTTGAAAAATAAAATTTCTCTAACTGATTTTTATAGAAATTAAGTATATAAGGTGATGCCTGATTTTACTGTTTGTTTTGTGTTTTTATTTTTTGAAAATAATTTATATTTTCAAATTTTTAAGTTTTAAAAAATATGTATTAAGAAAAAAGTATTTTAAGATATCACTTTGTTTTCACTATTTTAAGAAAAAGGTTGAAAATGTTGATTTGTTATTTTTAATATATTTTTTTTAAAAAATTCTAAACAAATGCATTTTCATTCTTATTTTTTTGTTTTTTTAAATGAAAACAAAAAATTACTCAAACCAAAAACCATCTAAGTTTTTTCTTCTAATTTAAAATTCTATACATTAAGAAAAAAAATCTATTAGTTAGTCTATATGAATTAAATCTTGCAAATAAAATTGAGATGGTACACAAAAAAAATGAGAGAGCAAAAAATGGTAATGAATCGAGCAAACTAGTTAAGAACTAGCAAAAATGGAGTAAAAATTGCTGCCATGAATAACGACTCAAGGATTCTTATTATTTACTATTTATCGTGAATTTGTTTTATAAAATATGTAATATGATTCTTTTATGTTACTTCCAAATTTTAGTTAATTTCATTTCATTTTCTTTTATTTTTTATTTTATTATATTATTTTAACACATTCCATGATATTAAAAATATATTTAAATATTATTACTTCAACTCCAAAATTAATTTTTGAATAATTGAATCTTGAGTTAAAGTCTTTATAGTTCAATTAATAACTAGTTATAGTTTTAAAAATATTGTTTAAGACCCGATCTAATTCTTTCCTTTCTCCCATCAAACAGCCACACCATTAGGAGAACAATTAACATAAAAATATAAAAAATAATTAATCACATAGTCTTAAAAATACATATTTAAACATTATACTTCTATTATGGTTTAATTACGATTGAATTATTAAATTTTAAACTAAAGTCTTTATAAGTTCGAGTTCTAATATTCAAATATTGTATGTGATCGCAATTATTATTGTCTGTCTTTTCTTCCTTCTCTTTTACCACGTGGTTTGCACTTGGAAGAATGAATACACTCTAAATCCCACAGGCACAAGACGTATTATTTCATAGCAAATCAACTCACGTATTTTATCCCAGACCAACTATCTTGATTTTCCTTGCTAGTATTAGGTACATACATTGAAGTTGATGTTGAATTATTGGAGATAATTTTATACTTTTCATATATGAAATTGTTATAGTCAAGAACTTTGTGTAAATGATATAAAGTATTAAGATTTACACAATAAATATTTTTTTACTGATAAATATATTTTTAAGTATATGTAAGAATGATTATAATATCCTTAAAAATTAAAGTCAGGAATCTAGGAAGATCATGATTCATGAGGACTAATTTGAGTAGAAATTATATGATCTTGATTTTTCATATGGCATGGTCTTAATTTTTTATAAATTAAAAAAACATGATTATATGTCAAATGTAAATTAAGCGAGACCACATCATTTTAAATTTCAGCATAAAAACATAATGTAATATTTTCTCCAATTTGAGACTTAAGCTTTTTAAAGAAAGTCAAATTTTGCTTATAAAAAAAAAGTCATTTTTTTTAAGGAATCTATCCTTATAAGTTACTATAACAAGTTAACAACAATGAATGTGGCAAAATAGACTCCAGATAAAAGCTTTTTTTTAATCAGCAAAATGGAAATATATATTTGATGAATGTGGCAAGATAGACTCCCGATAAAAGTAATAATCGAATGTCAAGATCAGAATTTTTTATTTTTTTATTTTACTGAAAAATGATACAAAGCTTAAGCTATAGCTGCGGGAAAAAAATAATCATATTTCCGCATTACAAGATCAGAGTTTTCTCAAGGTGATACAAAAATCATATTTGTGCATTGAATGATTGAAATGTAAACCTAAAATCTTTGAATATCATTAAGTTTTTTCATTTCTATTCATGTCGAAGAACAACATAGAAAGAGAACAGAGGATTCTAGCTCAAAGTCATTATCAACATCTTTTCCTAGCCGTGCCTAACTATAAATTTGAGATAAGTCATGCAGTTCCCCTCTATTTATACATGATACTCTTCGACATCATTGTTGATGTGTCATGATCTCATTAGTTCTTTTTCGTCATGTCACTGTGTGTTCTCAATCTTGTCCCCCTCATATGTAGTACAAGGTGCGGTGTCGTGTGCCTTTGACATGTTAGGTCGAGTGATTCTCTAATTATGTCGCCATGTCCCTTAGGTATTGTCCTATACCATACATTCCATCACTTCATCTTCTCGGCCACAACGAAAGTTGGATATCACTTTGTCTACCTGATAATATCGAGACTAGTCGGTCATCCTGAATCTTGCCTTATATGAATAGGATCTTGTGGCATAAGCACACATAAGAGCTAACCGTCTTTTCCACCATGATTGGTATCCCAAGATATCTATCCCTGTCAGCGTATAGTCCCTTCAGCATTAAGCCTAATGACCTAAATGCTTAGGTGTAAGCAATGACATATGCACTTATTGAGTTGTCAGGGCAATTGTCCCCCACAAGATTTTTTTTCCAATTGTATATGTATAATAAAAAATATAAGAAATAAAATAAAGTAAATAAATTGATACTACTTTTATTACTATATTCTTTTCATTTTATATAGTATTGAAAATGAAAAAAATTGTAGAACATTTTCAAAGTATAAAAATGCATACATGACAATTATAATTTGTAGAAATCGAAGTATTTTGGATTTTATTTGTCATGCATTATGTGTTTTATCAAACCTTGTGATATTTTTCTTTGGCTTAAGTGTAATTTTGGTTTCTATTTTTTAAAATCCATAAATTTGGTCTCTTTATTCTAAAATAGAGATATTTAGTCCTTATATTTTTGAAAAATTGTAGTTTTAATCCCTCTATTTTAAATAGAGACGTTTAGTTTTCACTTTTGCAAAATTTGCGATTTTGATCCTTTCAAAATATTAATTAGTAAGAGATTAATTTGATGAGACCTAAAATTAGTTATGTGACACGAGATTATTTATTTAATTCATATCATAATCAACGTTAATCTTCTAATAGTCAACACTTTTAGTTTGACTAAATGATCGAAATGGTAGATTTTGCAAAATTGAAGATTAAATGTTTTTATTTTAAAATAGGATGACTAAAATTATAAATTTTGAAAAATATGAAAACTAATGTCTCTATTTTGAAATAGAGACTGAAATTACATTTAAGCATTTTTTTCTTTTGTATAAATCATTTCTTGTCCCCAAGAATTTTTTTTGGATATAATATTGGATGTAAGGTCGGTATCTTATGATATTTATCTCAGTGAGTGTACCGTCCCTCAAGTATTGAGCCTAATAACATAAATGTTTGAGTGTAAGTCATTCGATGTTCTCACATTAGCATTCCAATATTTATCTCGAATGATGTATAATACATTAAACTTAAACCTAATGACATATATATTTAAATGTAAAATTGATATCGCAAGATACCTATCCCGGTTGGTATACAATTTCTAATGCCAAAAAGGAAGGCTTGAGCTATATATCTATGAGTAGTAAAGAATGAAGATTTTAAGACATTAAATTATCTCATATAGTGCATTCTATAGAAGCTCTTGTTTCTTTCATTATTTAAAGAAAAAAAAATACTTTTTTTATTTATTAGTTATCATTAAGCCTGCTTTGTACTTTTGACTATAACATTATTTCTTCTTTTATCATGTGAGTTCTAACTGGTAAAATCTGGAAAGTCTAATAAAAGAATATTTTGATGAAGAAATATACGCAATGACTACAAACAATTCAAAGATAATGAAAATATTAACTGACTGGTCAAAGATTGGACACAATAAACTACTATCTATTTTCTATATATTTCTTAAATTTTATAGAAGCTTGTGGATTTACTGTTCATTACTTCAATGCTTTTTATTTCTACATATCCTTATCTCAAACAAAATTTAATGAAATAATCTCATTTCTTATCTTAAAGATTACAAACAGAAGACATTAACGTGTTGATTTCCTCGTAAAAACCGTTACACACCTTATACTCAAGGACACATGAAAGATTAGTATTTTTAAATTAAACCAAAGTGCTGAATTCAGTAATTAGGCTCTATTAAAATAAAAATACTATATACTTAGTTAAAAAATTAAAAAAATATTTTTATTAAAATGGACAAAATTATATTATTTATGATTTCTTTTACACTCTTACATTAAAATAAAAAATATTTATTACAAAAATCATAAAAAATATAATAAAAAATTATCAATAACATAATTTTATGTTTTTCAATAAAAAAATTTCTTATTTCAGTTTCTTATGTCCCAAGAAAATTTAATCAGATGGACCATTAAAAAAAAAAAAAACAGAATTTATCCGAGTAGGAATATTCGACAAGAGAATATGTAATTCAGTCCTTTCACTTCACTGTTCCCTAAGCTGAGGGTAACAAAATTCCTTTCCGTCGACCCTCAATTTCTTAAATTCCGTAACGACCTATCTCAACAATAAATAATTAATTACACATTATTTTATTTACCGCGTCTTGACCAGGTTCTTTTCTAGTTCTCTCTCTTCTCAAATTCTTTTTACCGTGAAATTCCATTTTCTTCATCTTTCTAAGCAGTAGCCAGCAATTTCCCTTTCTTTCTTCTCTCTTGCCCGAATCGCAAGTCCAAACACAGTTTCAATTCCACCATCTTTCTTCTTCTATTCCTCTTTTCGTTTTTTCGTTTATAAATTCTAAAATTCCAAACACAGTTATTCACGCATGACATTTCACCAATCTCTCACTCTGCGTCTTCGAGCTACATATGCCTCATCCTCTCTCGCTCCGCGTGTTCTTCCTCGCTAATCTCACCGGCAACTACGTCACCGCCCAATCGAAAAGAGACTCTTTCCGCGATCGCACTCTCCGTTGTTACTTTCCACGCGCCCCCGCGGCGCGTCGCGTTGCCTTCGCTGGATAAATGCGTGTCACCATCGATCTAGGGTTCTGGAGCCTGGTCGTCGTCGCGGTGGTCGGCCTCATCGTGCCGGCGATCGCCTTCGTCGTCCGGCGCCAGTGCCAGCGGGCGGCTGCCAGGGCAGAGGAGATTAAGAGGCTCCTCGTTCTCGCTGAGGAGGAGTCCGTGAGGGCCGAGTCAGAGTCGGAGGCTTCGGTCTACCAGCAAAACGGCATCGTTTCAGCACCGCCGAAGAACAAAGTATGCGCAGTGTGTTACTCTCCCACCACCACGCGCTGCGCCAGGTGCAAAGCGGTTCATTACTGGTACGCTTTTGATTTCAATTTCTTCTATGCAGTTGGGTTTTCTTTTTTCTTTTTTTCTTTGCTATATAGTGTTGCATGATTTTTTTCTTTCTGAGTGAACTTGGCGCTAGTTAAGCCTTTAGGAATTATGAGGTGATGTGTTCAAATTGAGGTGCTTTTATTGTAGAAAAATAAAATAGAAAAGAAAAATTGAACATTTCTATCCTTTTGTTTTTAAAGGCTTTCGTTATTGCTGTGTGCCGGATAAAGATATTTTAGTTTTGGGGGTTTGGGTTTTGTGCTGTGATTTTTTTTATCTGTATGGTGTTTGCTATTGATTTCTTGGTCTTAAGTGTTTGTTTTTGTGGAGTGGGTTTTGTGTTGTGTTTTTAGCCTACGATATGTTACCTTTTCTAGTAAGCCGCAGATGAAGAACACGCAAAAATTTGGTTTGAGGTTGGGATCATTCAGTTGGTTCATTCTTGAGTAGAATCAACGTTTGCGAGATTAGTTGGTTGTTCCTTTCTACAAAATGATGGGGTATCGTGTGAGGAAATAAAAATTACGTATAGCACGTCACATCCCAGTCCAAAGGAGAAGCTACTCTTTCTTTATAGCTTTTAGAGATCACATATGAAACGCAAGTTCCCCTTGGCAAATGCGAAATCAAATATGCGCTTTATAATTTTCTTCTTAAAGTTTGGAGGATGAAATATGATCGCTGGAAATATTGCGTTCATGGTCTCTCTTTTTTAAAGACTCTCTTTAGGTGTTTGGATTTTGTGTTCTTGCAGTTTGTTGAGTGATTTAGCTGACTTGATGGTCCAATCCATATTACTGAGTTTTTAATTCATTGTTTTTTTTCTGCATATTTATGTCTTTGTATTTTTTAAGAAGTTATCATGTTAATATTGCTTATCTTTGTTTTCATGTGTTTCAGTTCTGGAAAGTGCCAAATTGTTCATTGGCGCCAAGGTCACAAAGATAAATGTCATCCTCCCAGTCCAACTTGCCAGACTGAGGATCTGGTAAGTGATCTTGGAAAGAAGGTAGCAGAACCAGACTATCGTGGAATCCATGATGAGAAGTCTCAGACTAAAAGCACAGAGTATGCAACATCATCTGAGAAACCCCCGTTGTCTGATATGAGGTGTTCTCCTGATATTTCACGTGCAAAGGATGATAGTGTAAGAGTTGAGTCTCTTCAAGAGGGAAATGTTACAGGCTCTAATTCTGAATTATCTAGTAACTCATTCTCTGGATTCTCAGCTTCCACTGGTGCTAGTGAATCATCTGATGATTCTTCTGTCTGTGAGAGTGTCACCTCGAATGAGTATGAGAGATGCGAGGGACATAATTTTGTGGACCCCACCAATGACATTTCTGATACCACTTCAAGTCGTAATAGCATTGGCGAATCCATTCCATTATCACCTAAGTTTGCTAGTTTGGTTGATTCGGTTGATGGTTATCCTGCAATGCATAAATTAAATCAAGTTAGGCCTGCTTTTGGTAAAGAAGAGAGTAAGCTCACATCAAATGGTAGTTCTGGTCTGCGTATACGGAAAGGGGCAGCAATTGAACCTTCTACAGTGTCTTCTGGATTCTGGAATACAACTCGTGATTCCACGAGGATAAAAGATGGCTCTAATAGTGAGCCTCTTTCATCCCACTCTGATGATTCTGCTCCAAAGTCAGTTAATAATATGCCATGTGCAAGATCAGCATCTTCAGAAAATGAGGGTGATTCTTTAGGTTGTGCTGATGCTTTGAGCATCCATAATTTGCAAACAGTTGGTTCTAGGGTATCAAATCATGTTATCAACCCTGGTAGCACCTTGAAGTCATCAGAAAGTAGATGTCTGCCACATGCAGTTGCTGATACTAAGTTAGTTTCTAGAACTGAAGAGCATTCACATTATAGTACAAAAGGTGGGAATAATGGCATCCTATCTGGCACTGCTACTTCAAATTCTAAAAATGACCTGAAAACATCTGTTCTAAAAGTTTCTGGTCAGCTTAGAGGATCAAGGTTGTCTAAACCCTTTCCATCAGCTGTTGGGAGTTATATTACTGGAAAATACAGTGATAAGGTTACACTTGAACAAGTCTTTTTATGTTCTTCTGTGCCTTAAGGAACCATTATCTTACATTGTCTATTAATATTTGTTGCAGGGTCTTTTTCCATATGATTTGTTTGTCAAGCTTTATAATTGGAACAGAGTGGAGTTGGAACCATTTGGCCTTATAAACTGTGGAAACAGGTAATTTTAAATTATTTTTTGTATATGAGAAATAGTGTGCATTATGTGTATTGCTTTATGATTATATGATGTAATTTAATAGTGTGGCTGCATTAAGTTCTTCCCTGTTAAATAGGTAATTAATCAATGTAAATTGTTAGGTTCTTGCCACTTATATAGCCTTATAGCCGTAGGATTTACTTCCTTTTATTAATTTTACAATAATTTTGCAGCTGTTATGCTAATGCTGTACTCCAGTGCTTGGCATTTACACCTCCCCTGACTGCTTATTTGCTTCAAGGACTTCATTCTAAATCATGTATGTATGCAATCACAGTTTCATATTGGAATCATCTGATATTCTTGAATACTGTGTAACTGTTCCCTGGGGTTAATATTTAATGTCAATTCCAGGTGCAAATAAAAAATGGTGTTTCACCTGTGAGTTTGAAAGTTTGATTTTGAAGTCAAAAGACACAAACTCTCCCATCTCACCTGTAGGCATACTTTCTCAACTACAGAATATTGGGAGTCAACTTGGTAATGGAAGAGAAGAAGATGCACATGAATTTCTAAGGTGTTGTTTACATCATTGAATCAGTGTACATTTGTATTTCATAATTCTTGTTTCATATTTCACTTCAATTTAATGAGTCATACACATTTGACAGGCTTGCTGTTGAGACAATGCAATCTGTTTGCCTTATGGAATCTGGGGATAACATGTCAGATTCATTGAAAGAGGAAACTAATTTAATGGGCCTAACATTTGGAGGTTACCTCCAATCAAAGGTAAAATTATTTTTCCATCTTAAAAAATGCAGTTATCTGCAATTTTTTCGTACCTTCTCCATTTATAGGTGCAATACATTATTGGGCTGTTTTCAAATTCGAAATAGATAATGGTATTATTCTTGTCATATGATCCACTAGTGCAAGTAAGATGGGCAATGAACATAAAGCTGATAATGTATTGGCAGATAAAATGCATGAAATGTGGAGGGAAATCTGAGTGTCAAGAAAGGATGATGGATCTGACAGTTGAGATAGAAGGGGAGATAACAACCCTGGAGGAGGCCCTTCAACAGTTTACAAGTGCTGAGACTCTGGATGGAGAAAACAAGTACCACTGTGTCAGGTTAGTTGATCTTGGAGAAGCCTCATGAAAACTTTCAATATTATTATCAGATCTTACCTTTTTTTCAGTGTGGTCATCTTTGGCACATGGTTTGGACTACTAATTATTGCAGTTGAAAGAGTTTCCTTACATTTCTGTGTTGAGCAGGTGTAAATCTTACGAGAAGGCCAAGAAGAAAATGACAGTTTCGGAGGCACCTAATGTTCTTACTATTGCATTAAAGAGATTTCAGGTATTTGTGTTACATTTATGGATAAGATTTTATCACCCATCTTGTGTGAAGATTTAATATTTGTTATGTGTTATTGCAGTCGGGAAAGTTTGGGAAGCTCAATAAACCTATTCGGTTTCCAGAAATACTGGACTTGGCACCTTTCATGAGTGGGACTAGTGATTTGCCTATATACAGGCTATATGGGGTAGTTGTTCACCTGGATATCATGAATGCTGCTTTTTCAGGTCATTATGTGTGCTATGTGAAGAATTTCCAAAGCAGGTGGTTCAAGGTTGATGATAGTGTGGTATGTCTTAGTTTCCATTTATTTGCATATCTTGAGAGCAAATTTCTTTGGTTCTTAATTGTACTTTGGATTTATGCTTTCCTTAATTAGTGGTTCTTCCAATAAGATCATAAGCTAAAGTGATCCTCTGTAGGTTGTTATAAGCAATATTTGAGCAAAATTTTAATTACACAATCTTAGTGGATTAATTTTGTTTTTTCTATGAAAAGAACTTAAGACTTCATTATCAGTAATTCTATTTATAATCCAAATAAAACTCTTAACCATAGCAAGGTACCAGCCTGAACAGGGCTTCATCAATGAATGATTAAGGCCAGGGAAACAGCCTGATTTGAGTATGAATGAAAGCTGCACAAACAAATTTGTTTCATAAAACCAATGCCCTTTCTACCTTTGAGCTGCTTCTGGGTTCAGTGTTTGAACATGCAAATCAGATTTCTACCTATGATTGCAAGAGAAAAAGATTAATTCTGGGGAAATAATTTTTTACGTGCTTTCATAAAGCTGCAAATAAAAAAAAGTGACTATTCTCAATAAATTAATCCAAACATGCATGATAGACAAAATGTAAAAACTGGCAGAGGTTCGTGAATGAAAGATCCCATGGCCAATTTGCTGCCAAAACCTTTTCTTACCTTTCCTTCAGATTTACTGTTGGTGTAATGTCAATTTTCAAAGTAGCAATTTAGTCTGTGTGGAGAGCTTAAGCTAATTAGTGAAGGTTGAACTTTTATGTGTCTGTTAATTCATTGAAATTTACATGAGAAGTTAAACCATTCAAGTCAGTTGAAAAATTAATTCTGCCAATGAGGAAATTTGCAAAACCCCTGATGTGGCTATATTAAATCCCACATAGATTGCATAGAAGACTTAATTTTAGGTTAGTTATTCACTAGATTTAGTGAGTTTGACCACTACACTGAAGGATACCAATGTTGGACTTGCAGTGTGTTTGTGGATTTAAGACACTGTTTCTCTGCAATAATTACAAAGTCTATTTGATCTATTGATATTTCCACTGCAGTTGTCGCTTAGAACTTATTTAATCATCTCTCATACTTGTCTTGCAGGTAACAGCTGTTGAATTGGAAAGTGTCTTGGCTAAAGGAGCATACATGCTTTTTTATGCAAGGTAGCCCATCTGATTATTGATTTCTTTTTTTGTTAACATCTTATTTTTTTGCTTCTGTGTAAGGTTTATTTTTATTATATTATCTTATCTGCATCTCTGACTATCTGAACCACCTGGTAGGTGCTCACCTAGGGCCCCAAGATTAATCAGGAACAGTATAGTATCTTCAGACTCAAAATGGAAACTCAAGGGAAAAACTGCCACAATGAAGTTGAGGCGACTACCTACCGGTGCTGGTGTTAATTTGACTTCTCCAGATGGTTCACCCTCCTTAGATACACTCTATTTGAAGTTTCTCCACCCGAAAATGATTTTGGAAGATGACTCGTCAAGTGATAATTCATCCCTTATCAGCAGCAATTCTGATGAAGGTTCTTGTAGTACAGATAGCACAAGTGATTCAACCGGTACAGATGACTTTGCAGATTATATTTTCAGTGATGCGGGACGTGGCGCAGGCGGCATATTGAGAAATTCTGATTCCAGCATCTCCCCTGCATTGTCATCCTCTCCCCACTCTAGATATTTTCCCTCTTCTGATATAGACCATGATTCAGTAGTTTTGCCACATTCAACTGGGTTCCAGCCATCTCCTTCAGACGGTCTTTTGTACAGGAACAGAGTAGTGGATGTTAAAAGGAGTGGGGGAGGTGTTTTTCATTTTCATCCTGACACAAATATAGAGCATAGGAAGTTAGATACAACTACAAGTAGGAGTAACTGCAGTAGTTTTAGGGATACTGACTCTGTACAGAGAGCAGGATCCAACCATTTTAATGATAGAAATTCTGGTGTATCATATACAAATTCTAGGGACAGAACGGATTGAAAATTTTATTGAATACCATACCAAGGTTTGGTGGCCATGAACAGTAAATTATAACACCATGGAAGCTCCACGTAATGTGTTGTTGTAAGCAGCGTTCTATTTTCACCAAGACTAAAGTCACACCATATGTGCACATCACAAGTCACAATCCCAATCACAAAATAAACTACTAATTATGTTACCAAACTATTGGAGTGATTGATCGATCCTTTTGGGTATCGTTTACAAACTTATTTTTAAAATGGGTTTGTTCTGATGGATATTACTGACGTGAGTTTTTATGTAATTTTTTATTTAAAAAATTAAGGAGAATGAGGATGTGACTTTCACGTAAAGCAGCGATTGCAAATTATGTTTTCAAGGCTAACAATTACATTAATAAAATTGCAGCTGTTAAACACAATGATGACTAATAAATAACTAATGATGCAGTATAAAACAACAAAAATGGATTAGCTCCTTGAGGTAGTAGGAAGAAACAATAACTAAGAATTACTGATTCCTGCAACCAGCTTGAGAAACAGCATAATGCAGTTGTTGGTTCCGGTATCCCTTGACATGTGAACTGCACATGCAGGAAACAGCAAATAGAAATTGCTATTTCTTTTATGCTCTTTTTAAATCTCCTATATGGCACTCTTATATGCAGAATAATAGGCACGTAAATATGAGACAAATTAAAATAGGCACGTAAATCTTAAAATAGATAGGGAATTTTCTTAAATTTTATTTTTATTATTCGTTACCACCTTATTTATTCCTATTCGAACAAGTAAAAGAAATAGCAATAGGAGAGATACGGCACACTAGTTCATAAAAGCCTTATACGATGATGATATTTTAGTAAAAAAAAATTAGATATAATGAATAATAAATTATAAAAAGATAGAAACAAGTATAAAATAAGTGTAGAAAAATGAATTATAAAAGGAATAAGAATTGTTAAATAATATTTTAAGCAAAATCAGTATAACTCAGCAATACCACATAAAATATCAAATTTATTTTTTAAAATGATAAATTATAATATCTATTAACTTAAATTAATATTTTCATATAATATAATAATATTTTAATATTAATATAATTTGAAATAGTAAAATATTTTTATTTTAAATTTGCTAGAAAATATATCTTAAATTATACATTTGCTTGAAGATTGCTACTTCCAATATATTTGATGTGACATTGGACAAAGAAAAGTGGTTGAAGTAGCCATTGACGAAATAACAAATAAAATTTGTTATTTCTATACAAACTGTTACACTTGGGTGATTGATTGTGTTTCCGAAGTTAGCTAGACAACTGGTACCGATGATTGGAATGAAACAACTATTATACATGTCACATCATCAAATTTTTAGTTCGATTTAATATTTGATCAAAATAGATTCATATCAGTAAATATGTTTTATAATAAATTCATTTTAAAAATAAGTTGATAAAAGAAACCCAAAAGAGTCCATCACTCCAAACTATTGACTTCTATTCTAAATCGTCCTTAAAAATAATAAAATTATTTAAGTAATTTCTAAAATATTGAATATTCATCAATTTAATCCTTATTTGATATATATCAGTAAAATTCAAAAACTAATTTGAATGATATTTCAATATTTAAGACACTGCTTATTAGCATAATTTCTAATACTTTTAGGATACGTAAATAATTTTTCATAATTTAAGGACCATTTAGAAGGAGCAATAATACTTTAAGGATCAAATTAACTATTTATTCCAAAATAAAACAGTATCTCGAGGCTCGAAATCACATGAAAACAACATCTCAAGCCCAGGAGAACTACATAGCAAGGGCAAGTGAGGTAGCATCTTGAGATTTCATACTTGAGTTATAGAGGTGCAAGACAAAACGAACTTAATACTCTCTTTGTTATATTCAAATGCTTAAAGGTCTTCTTGTTTGGAGCTTGTATTATTCTTTTGATCAATATAAAGTAAGTTCTTTTAACATTTCTCATATCTTGTACGATTTATGAGGGAATGAATTGGAAAAATGGATTAGGGTAAAAATTGGAGCTCTTCATATATAGTATGATTGACATGACAATAGAAAGAAAAAACAGAATAATTTTAGTGGATCCTACCAAAGTTTGTTTTCACCTATTGGAGACAAAATATAATGGAAATGAAGTGGGGTGCTGTAAGTCAATTAGTAGTAAAACAGCAAGTTACTGTGACACATCACTCCACAAAAGAGAATTTATAAGAACAAAAGTAAAAATGGGGTTGGGGTATCTTTTTCTCAATTGATATTTTTCTCAATTGATATTTTTTTCCTCAATTATCTCCTAACTAATCACATTATCTTATTCAATTTTTTTGCTTTTTGAATAGATCAGATATTTTATTTTATTTTAGTTTCTTAAAAATTAAATAAACTTTAGTAAAATAAAAATAATTAAGTTAAAAGGATTTATATCTTTAGATTGAATTTAATTTTAATTACTATAAAAATATTTTTCGTACACTTTATTTATTATTTCTATGTTCTCTTTTACTCATTTAAACAAGTATAGAGTTTTATTTTATTTCTATTCATCTAAACAATATACTTTTTCTATTCTATTTCTTTCTCATTTTTTCCCTTTCTATATTTCACTTTTAATGAGACAAAGCGTGAGGATTGAAAGATGCTTAGGATTATATATATATATAATAAAAAGTCAGTTACATCCAACATTATTTTTTTTACAGGTACATCAATATTTTTAAGACTTGCTCTTTTTTTTTTATTGATAAGACTTAGTTTTTCATTCAATAAACTTAGTAATATAGCTAGTGATTATTATCTGGAAATTATTTGTAATGGAAGTGATAATGATTATTAAAAAATCATTTTAGCTAAGACGCTACTGTACATCAATGGAGATCCCATAAGACTTCAATAAGACTTGTTCACAAATGCGGATAAAATATAAAAAACTCAATCGTATTATCTCTGTCAATTAAATTTCTTACAGATGTCTATACTATTAATGACATTTTAATGACTATTAAGAAATAAAAAATCAATTAAGTCTTTAAAATACCGATATCTCTTCAAAAACACTTAGAGAATAAAGATGTATAGATTAAATCCTGTACCAAAAAAATTATACCGTACAAAAAAACAAGTTAACCTTTATAATTTATATATTTTACGCTTAAATATTTGATTTTACTTAAAAATTACGTTAACCCAACAAAAAAGTAAAGAATTTTCAGTTAACAAGATTTTACACTAACTAATGCGCTGTAGTCAACCAACTGAACTATAAATCTCTTAATCTCTTGACTAATAAGATTTTGCTAAACATAAGAAATTACATTTTAGAAAATAAAATATACTCACAATTGTTGTTTAGAAAAAAAAAATCAATGATTAAGAATTATAATAAAATCATATATATATATATATATATACAGAAAAATTTAATTTCAATTTCAATTGTTAATTTTATAAACAATAATAATTATTATTACTATACTTCATCAATAAAATACATTTCTTTCATTTTAAAAGAGTCAAATTTAATTTCATGTAGAAGCCCTCTTTCTATAGAGAGAGAGCCGACTTAAAAAATACAATTGAAAATATTATAGATGCACTTTAAAAAGTAGTACATGATAATCATTCATAAAACAATACAAATAAATTGTACTATTTTTTAAAATTATCATATTATTTTAATTTATACTAAATAAAACATATCATATACTAAAGAATGGGAGAAATCCTTATGATTTATGGAGTTATGTAAAATTTTGTTATATTTACAATGAAAAATAATTTATTTAATTTTATTTATGTAAAAATTTCTTCAAACAATAACAATCACATATCATAAGAATAATCTATGGCTGAATGGATTCAAGAATACCTAGATTGAATTAAAGAATACCTTCATCTCTTAAGTCTTACCTATAAAATTAAGAGAGTTAGTGTGGATCCAATTTGTCAAGTTGCCCAAAAATGGTAGCAAAAGCTCTAGATCATGTCTATTCAATTTTAAGAGGACATTGTCGCTGGGAATCCAATCCATTCGATACAGACAGACAGGACTTGAGGTTTGTCCCTTTGTACCCTTTTCCTTTTTGGGGTTACGAATTTTATCGCGTTCCCATTATCGTATTTCATTTTTTTGGTCTAAAATAATTGAGTGACGAGTGAAGAAAGGGAAATAACTATTAAGTGTTTCAATGCTCTAATCACTGATGTGATAACTATCTAATACGCATATACATACTTATCCATTTGCTTGCTGGTGTTGCCCCAAGTTGCTGATTAGTAATTAATTGTGCGTTCTTTTTCTTAAGTGTGCTCTACTTTCTTGTTAAGCAAGTTAAGGTGGAGAAAATAATAAAAGCAAAGGAAAAAGCAACTCTTTGACGTTTTTTTTCTTCTGTTTTTTTTTTTGGAAAAACAACTCTTTAATAACGTTGAAAGTGCTTATCAATAGGATTGATTTGTTAATTTTAAAAGGTTCTACAATAGTACCAATAAAGTTTTATAATTGAAATGGTGTAAAGAACAAGTTTACTTTACATAATTTGTGTATATAAAATATACAAAAACAAACACATGTATGTGATAAAAATATGTTTTCGTTTATACAGTGTTAGTACTAAAATTCAGGGTCAGTCAAACATCTTTTAGGACTCAAAACAAATTTTTTGGGAGACTAACCAAAAAAGTTAAAGATCTTGCCAAAAAATAAAAATGATTTTTCGTTTTCTCTAGTATGGTTTGAATCCTTTTCTCTAAAGACAAACTACATCTTTTAGTTACCACTATATTAGATCAATTGATAATTAAAATTGTATAATACTAATGCTAAAAAAATATTTTTCTATAGTACCTAAAGCAAATACTTGAATTGTCTTATGTTTGTATTTAAAAACTTCATGCAACTTATTTAAGGTCTCACTACCAAGATAACCCTAATGTTTTTTTTTTTCTTTGTTACACGTTTTAACAAAAGAAAAGAGTGTCCTATTCTCATGCTAATATTGTTGGTATGCTATAGACTTGAATTAAAAATTCCAAATATATGCATAAGCTGTTAGTAAAAGTCATTTAAAAATATGAAATGCCATATCTTTGGCCTAGAAGTCAAAACCCCAAAGAGATTTAAAAAACTATATATACAATAAGGTTGAAGTGTTCTTTCTTAACGAATTTTCAACAACATATGAAAAGTATTAATTGCCCCCTTCAAAATATAAAGTAAGGCTCGGCACATCTACATTTTTTTGAATAGGCAAATATGTATTGATAAGAAGCACCAGGGGTGCCAAAATACAAGAGTAATTATCCTCCAGTGCTATTGAGAAACACTGCAACAATACCAGCAGAATCACAAATGATTTAGCATCAGAAACTGTCCAGGTATTAGTGTAAACAATTAGAATCTTGCTACATACATCAGTGTGAGTATATGGAAAGATGTAATTGCTACACAAATCCCCGTGTACAAAATAATACCCTTACAATCCATCAGATCGTATAGCTTACGCAGCAGCTTTCATGACACAATTAGATTTACACAATAACATTAGAGTAACATGTACATGCCTATATGATCCATATTAGAAGACAAGCTGCAAAAGAAAAAGGAAATTGAAGAAAACAAGAAAGAGTGTGGTTACTCACCGACAGCGAACATTGCGGGTCTATTAAGTGTTAACCTTTTTGTTTTGGATTTATGACTAACAAATCAGTCACATAGGGACAAAGTTCAATAATAAATTCTAGCTTAATCACTCCTCTCATTCAAAAGTTATAGACAATTGATCTTTTCGGCTGAAAGATGTTTTTATGAGACTCAAATACTCTATTTTCTTTTTTTATTCCAATCATTCCTTTAAATAAAAATAATATTAACTGACTGTTAATTAAAAGATGAACATTGAAAAAGGCCATAATGAAAGATTTTAATATATGGGTGATGTTACATCTTTTTATAAATTTTTTCTACAAATGTTCTTAATCTAAATAGTATTTTATAAAGAAAGTAATATATATATATATATAGAGAAGAATTATCCCTTATTTAATATACATTAATTTGATTATATCACTAATTAATATGGAATTTCCAACCCGTAGAACATATCTTTGAGTAGTATCTATATATGAGTATCATTTTACACAACATACCAACATCTATATGAGGAGAACATTATCACCCGCCGAAGAAAATAATTGTAAAGGATTAATATGGCACTTGACTTAATTTTCAATATTTATACAAAAACAACAGAAAGGGAATATGTGAAATTATAGCTCCCACACCTAAAAGTGTTTTACGTATGGAATTCGACCCCTTCCGTGACACAGAGTCCATTTGTCTCTACCCTAGAATAGAATCTATGCCACAATGAAACTCTTATAATTAGATCAATAAATTGGAATGTACCCAATACTATACGCGTTCTATTTATATGCATGGAAGTACATACGGATCGATACTACAAGTTACGTAAAGTACTCCTGCCTCAACATTAAATCTAAATGATATAAATTGTAGCCCTATTAATATAAGAACTTAATTAAACCGTATATCCATTTACACCCATTACGCATTTAGGATGCATCTTCTAACGCAGCCATGCATATCATTAGCATTTGTACTTCACCCAAAAAAAATATATCACACACGCATATATTGGTAAGCATATTGTAGTCCTGATCATTACAATTCAAGCCAAGGTCTAATATAATAAATTTTTATGCGGATCATATTAATGAACAATTATATCTATTTCAATATAATACAACAGTTATTTATCACCGCTAAATTTACTATATTTGAATGCCACTATTAAATTAATACTACTAAAATAACAAAATTGTAGACTTTATTGTGCTTCATCTATAATTCACATCCAAACAGCGTCAACAAAAAAGAAAAGAAAAGAAAGATTCTTTATCTATACTGTGACTCAAGGTTTTGCAGGCAGCATATTTATCCAGTCGTAGAAAGAAAGATAAGGTGTGCATCACCGCAGTTCCCCCACTTTATTTATGCCACTATAGTAAATGAATTCCAATTCAATGGACATGAAAATATTTGGGTTTAGCTCATTTTGCGTGAATGTTAATGTGAACAGGTGTAAAAATAAATCTGAACACTTTAATTTTATGATATATAGGATTTAGGTGTAAATTTAAATTTAATTTGAAAATACAAATCTAAAGAATGTACAAAATGTAGACTATTCTTTTCATCATATTATAATTGTCGTCTTCTATTATTTCATATAAGTCAATCATATTTATAAATAGATGAAAGAAAATAATAATTTTATAAAATTAATTTTATCATTATTAATTTTTTTTATTTTTATTTTTCATGTTATTAATTAATATTATAAAAGATATAAGTAAAAAAAATATAATTAATATTATGTTAAAAAATTAAACATAATTATTTTAAATATTTTTTTTCTTACATGAAGATTATTATACAACAGAATGAATAATTAGTAAATGTACTTTATATATAATGAACACAATTTATTTAACATCAATTAGTTCGCTTGATTATGGTTTTAACTCTTCGTGTTCTGGGTTTCGTACGATATCACATAGACACCGTAAAGGAAAGTTATTTGGTTTTCAAGAAGCATGAAAATCGCAGTTCAATTACTATAAAAAAAATGCAAATTATTTTAGGAGTCTTACGGGGTATTTTGCGGGAGATTTGGCGGGAGAGAACTTTTTTATATTTGGGAATTATGATTATTAGGAATAATGATTTTTGAGAATATATAAAATATATTTGATTAATCTTAATATATTCCATAAGGATTAACTATTCATGTAAAATACTCTCTTTAAACTCATATATAAAAAAATAATTAATTTTACCCTAATTAAAAAAATTAATAAATATCATTTAATTTTTCTAATCTCATGTAAATATAATATTATTTTTAAATATAAGTGTAGCATACGTAATTAAAACTTTCTCGCTATTCAAGAAAGTTGAATTTCTGTCCCCTTAGGAATATTTTGCTGAGACTGTAAGCTAAAATTAATTATTCAAAATCATAATTTCTGAGAATATTTTATTAATTACATGTTATATGAGAATCATAATTTTCCAAGGTTCTAAAAAATAAAAACTTTTCGTGCACTCTCATATTTTTCCAGATTCACGTATCATGTACTTTTTAGTAGTAATATGTTTATTACGGTCAGAATAATCACCCAGAGAGGGGAAAGTGACACATTTCCGATTTAGAGAGTAGAGAATCATACATGCATGGGAATCAAACAAGGTTTGGTCAATATTATTACCATAAAAAATACAAACATATTAACACGTACACACACGCTAATTAATAAACAAATTAATTAATATGTAAACGAGGATCAGCAAATTAACATGGGGGGTGATACGATGCATGTATTGCAATAGTGGACAGTGGGCACAAACATAATTGGATTTTGCTGCTGCCCATAAATACATATCACCAAACGGAACTTTGCATTGAGGATACATCATATGCATACATATAACTATCCAAGAAAGCTTTCTTGTTTCTTGTTTTGTCCCTTCTACCCTAATTATAATTAAGCACCAATGCCAAAGATATGTAATGTGCATAAACCAAACGTGGAATCTGGTTTTGAAAAAATTGTGGACGTTGCAAATTAATCGACGACACACAAGAGAGGCAACAAAGTCAATATAAAAATGAGGCAACGAGACATGCATGCACGAATCATTAATAGGTTTTGGAGTGGGCAAAAGGAAAATGGAATGGTATTAGTGTCCAACTAAGGTTTGAAATTTTTGACATGGTACCAAGGTAGCAACGATTAATAGAGGAAGATCCCACCTACTTTAAATTAAGAAATAGCTCAAAGTGTTTGACTTTGGGAAAATTTTCAAGCATAAACAAAGAGAGTTTTACCTTTCCTTTCTTCTTTTCTTCCCCTCATTCCCTCCCTAGCATGCAACACCAGATTCACAACAACAGATCCGCACCGACTTCGTGACTTTGACAATTTGAACATCATATATGCCTGATGCTTCAGAATGCATGGTGCACTCGCACTAGCTAGACCCATATCCATGACACCAGACCACTATTGAACAAAGGAGTTTTCCTATCTAGAGGAAAAGTTGTTGTTGGGTTTGTTCAACGATGGCCAATCTCAATGTGGTGATCAATGGTTGCATCAAAACAATTTTTGATGAGAAAAGAAAAGGATTAAAAAAAATTAAATGTTGTCTAAAATTATCTTCGATGGCAATAAATAACGATCATTAATAATATATTATAACATTATGAGCATCATATCAATCTAAAGAACATTATTAATGATTCATGATGGATCACTTATCAAGGTGATCCACCAAAATAATAACAAAAAATCATATTAAAAATAATATAAGGAATAAGAAAGATATAATCATTATAATAGTGTCAATGAAAATGTTCGAGGAGAATATTATTTAAATGTTACATCTAACAATAGCATTTGGATAACAAACTCAAGAACATCCTTCCATGTTACCCTTTCTAAGTGCTCTGGTCATCATATCAAAGAGGAGAATTAATTTAGTATGGGGAAAAAGGACAACCACGTCATAAGAAAGATTATTGGCATTGATTATGTGACTTTGATGTATGAAAATAAAGCAAGCTTATGCAGAAGGAGGTAAGACATGTTCCACATATGTGTATGAACTTTACCTTAGCAAGAAAGTTAAATGAAACTAGGATATGATTAATGATAAATTAATTTGGTGCTTACATATGGCAACTAAAAGAGGAAAAATAAACAGTCGAGGAAGCATGATCTTATTTGTGGAAATCAGGAAAGGAACCTCTAGATCATGAAAGGAGAGATATGCAAAGCAAAGATGCATCAACTTTGATGTTAAGACCAAGAATGCATTGAACCGATGAACTCAGTCTTAAAGAGGGCTGAATTATGATATCCTTTAAATATTTGTCAAACCTGAAACTTTGATAGCTTTTTGAGCTTCTTTCTCGAGTTAAAAAAAAAAATAGTTAGAAAAATATTCACAAATGGTTAGCAAGTTTATAAAGACAAGCTTCTAATTAACTTCTATCTTGTATAAAGTGTAGTATGATTACAAAGGTGTAAATCCATCAAAGCATAATTTAAGCCTCATATCAACTGGATGGCATGAGCATATACTTTTCTTAATATATTAGCCTGTTTTCTAATTAACTTTAGATCATTTTCTTCTAATTATCATTCTTTATACCATGTCTAAATTTATAACTATTACTTGTATTTTTATCTGCATCTTGAACTTTTGAAATGATATTTGACTCTATTATTAATCTCTCAGAAAATATTTTAATTGGTTTTTAGGAAAACGTATATATTCATTATTAAAATTGTTCTTTTATTATTTTTACTTTTGATCTTTTAATTTTGTATTGTCTCACTATTTTATCTTTTCCATTAATTTATAACTAATAGAATCACCAAAAAGAATGAATTTGTTCAACAATACATGATTAAATGATCAAACTAAAATGAAAGATATTAAAAAAAAACTATATAAAAAAACTAAATGCTAAGTTAATAGTTTTATCTTAAAAGCAATTATCATATATAGAGGGATTACAACTTACAGCTTACAACTTACAATAGCAGTTGTTTTTTAATATGTTATTCCCGATGGCTAAATAACGAACACCCAATGTAAAAATACTAGCGTTGATTATTTTTAAAAATAATAAATAATTAAATAAATTTTTTGAAAGGATAAAATATGATTTTTAAAAAATAAATTATTCCTGTCATTTTTTTTATTATTTCAAGCATATATTTAGTGGGGATATATTACAGCTATTCTGAAATCTGAATTCTGACCCCACCATCGTTTGGTTGAATCGCAGAATATTTCAAATTATACGACCAAATTGATTTGATTTGTCGCTGATTTTTTTTACCCAAATTCATGGTCAAAGTTTTGCCCAATTTCCCAGTCAAAGCTTCACAGCTGTTAGCTCACTCCATTTTATCTTGCAGCTAACCCCGTTTTTCTTGCCCTACGGTTTTTAATTTTGCTATGTTTGTGGTTGTTTATCGAAAAACATGATAATAAGAGTCCGAAGCAGAGAAATAAATATGTTAAAGGAGAAATACGAAATTGATTGAAATTAATTATTAGAGTTACTTAGAAATTAATTAGTATACACCGAAGTATAGATCCTCTTGCAATTACTTCTTTCAATTTGTGTCAATAACACTTTCTCTCAAGTTTCTCTTTAATTTGGACTCTCACATTTCTGAATAATGAATCTCTCAGCCTCATGGTATTCATCAATCATGAAGAGATTTTCAATTCTATAAATAATCTTGAGAAAGCCCTCTCTCTGATTTTTCGTTCAATTTTTCTTTCATTTTACTTTGAATCGTTCTCGCAGTATAACTTTCACAATTTTATTTTCTCTGCTTAATCGATGCACTAAGCTCCTAACTAAGAGGTCATTTATCTTTACGTTTATTGTCAACTTAAAGCTAAAGGTTTTTGAGATTACTTGATTAATTTGACTAAGATTATATTTTTCTAGTAATTCTATTAAGACCATTCTAACATTGATTATCTTGGTGAATTTACATTAGCATATATTTATACAATTCTACTTAGAAACATTCAATTTTGCATGTTGTAACATTGATTCACATCACACTAATAAACTATCGCAATGCAAGTCCTCTCCTTTACAAATGATTTTCAAAAATGAAAATAAATCAAGATAAAGATCAATATACAGTTTAATTAAGGATGTAGTACTAACTCAATTATAAAAACACCAAAAGACAAGTCTTAAAAAATAAGTAAATTCTCTATTTCAAAAGAAACTTAGGTATATATCTAAAATTCATGAAATTAACAAGATCTCAATGATGTTATGAATTTTTTTTTCTTACAATTAATGATGTTATGAATGAAACACCATGAATTGTAAGGTTGTTGTTATTGATGTTTATATATGTCAATAACTTAAATATTATCAAAATTGAATCGGTAATTGAATCGGTAAAGACACTAGTTCAAAAAATCAATGATTCAACTTAAGTTAAATTAGAGTCAAATTGATTTTAATAAAATATTTTTTTAATTAAAATATTTTAATATAATATCTTAGTATTATTGAAAAAATAATATAATATACATAAATTAATAATAATAAAAAGTAAATTTCATTTAAAAGTGTCATAAGTCATAATATATAGCAAATTTAATCTAATATCTAAGTTCATCAATACAAAATAAAATTCTTTAAAAAGAATAATTTTAAGTGAAATTGATAAAACCGGATAACCCATCAAATATTATCGATTATCGATCAATTCAGCGATTTTTTAGTTGATTTAAAGATACATCAATTTTTTTAAAACATTGGACCAGACACATAATCAATTCCCAATTGAACTAACCGATATGATCCGTTTCAAAACCATGAATATTATAATACTACTAAGACTTCTAAAGATCGAGCTCCCCAAAAGTTGTGAATTAAATAAAGAAAGAATTTTAAATGAAGGATGCAGGATCAGCAACGTTTTACCTTGATCATAGTGTTACTAAATGTGGTAAAATTTTGGCATACTTGGTCCTAAAATAATTTATCATAATATAATTGAAGCATTAATGTATCCTTTTAATCATATATAGTTTGACATAATTCTTGTAATTGGTCAACTTATCAAATAAGATACTAGTATACTAGTATAATTCTTCATTTATATGAAGACATTAGATTGAGATCAAATATATAATTCAGTATCTTAAACACTATTTGTTTTCATGAAATGGTATGACTCTCTCAAAACAATTCTACACAATCATTTCAATGCAAACCTTCACATATAATAAATTAGTAAAATCTAACCTTCACATGTAATGAATTAGTTAAATTTTAATGTAAAAGAAATATCAGCAATAATTTATTATTAGTTGATTGTGTAAAAAAAAAAATTTACTAACTTTTTCTCATCGATCATTGTCTTTTTACATAATAAAAAAATTATTTTGGTATATTATTTTCTGTACAATTAATTATTTTTAAAATTACTCATAAAACTATAATTCTGAAAATAAGAAAACAGAAATAGCTTAAAGGAATTTGTGTATTTTTATTTTTAAATCTGATGATACTATCAATAAATATAAAATAAAACACCATCTTCTAAAATAAGCTAAATGGAAAAATTGTAACCAATATACTTAAAAGATAGATAAAACAAAACACAAGCAATGAACATAACCACACCCAAGAAAAAAAAAATCAATGAAACCCCAACATCATAGTTATTTTCTCATAAGTATGGCGGCCATAAAATAAGAACAAGGATTCCTCATACTATTATGATGATTTGAATTCGCAAGAAATTGGCATCGATCAGTGAAGACTTCGTAAGTAAAGGTGTATAATCAAGCATTGATATAATGCATGATACCATCATCACTGTTGAAATTTCAAACCATAAACCAAGCCAATCTTGTAAGAGAAATCTCTTTCATGTATGTCAAATTAACAGGCTAGGAAATATCCATTATCCGCACGAAAACAAAACCTGACCCCATTAGTTCAATCACCAACACAAGACCCCAGTGTGATGATGCAATAAACTAGAGAGATTTCACAGCTATAGTTATGCACGTCAAATTCACTAAAATGATGTCATTATTTAGGGAATTTTCAGTTCCATCAGCGTTGAGAATAAGCTTCCTTCCACCCTAATTAATGATGCAATAAACAGTCACGGAGGTAGGAGCAAGTGTTCAATATTGCAACTTACACTTGGCTTTTACTTTTCAACACAAGTTGAAACCAAAACAAGAGAGAGAAAGGAAGAGACAAAACAAGTACAGAAGAGAGATCAGATATAAAGCAAGCAAAGCAATGAAACGTAGAAATAAAGTTAGGGGAAGGAAGGGATTTTATTATCCCTAGCTAGTGGATGATACCGCAACACAAAGACACCAAACAAAAGGAACAAGAAATGACTGCTTGTGATGTTAGAAATGGCAAAGCACAACCCATGCCACGTTCTCCACTGCCATTCACAGTAGCACCACTCACTATCTTGTTGCAACCTACCTTACACACACTCTCTCTGCGTTATGTTATACACTGCAACCAGCATCATCAGTGTACAGTCTTCAATGTAAACACCATTATCCCATAACCTCCCAATAACCCACTATGCAAATTGTAGCCTCTTGTCTAAAACCAAAACAGCAACTTTTCTACTAAGCCAAATGTGGTCCATACACAACAGAAAGTTCCATTCTGGACGCTTCACGTAGTAGTATATTAAAATTTACTTCAAACTTTTGTTTTTATCTTCTTCAAGTAATATTTTAAACACAATTTAATTAAACTAATCACACCATGCATATAAACAACCAGACCAAGCAAACCCCGCGTTCCTATAACTTAACCTCTCTTAATTAGAAAAATAATAATCAGAAACCACAAGTAATCTGAACAAAAAATAATTCAAGACTCAGAACACAAACCCATTAATTAGACAATTTAAAATTCAAAATTGAGATCATTAATTAAACTAATATAAATAACAAGTCTTTTAATTCACCATTGAATAATAAGACTAAAATAACAAAGAACATGAATGAACGAGAGTTTATTAAACTTACGATCAAACAAGCTTTACCTGAATTAATGAAGCCATAACAAGATGAACAATAAAATCATATAATTTTTCTTTCTGTCGAGCAAAATCATAATGCCAGCATCATTCCTAAAAAATTAAAAAGAAGTAAAGAAAGAAAATCCAACGATCAAGTAGTAAAAACGCATTAAGAATTACTCTAAAAATCTAAGTTAACAGCAGCATTACATCTAAAGAAACAACTCAAGAAAGAAACCGAACAAAAATCCCCACAATCAACGAAACAAAATTCACAACACAACGCCAAATTAATAGAGTTCATTGATTGATTCATAATAAATGATTATCAGAAAGGTGGTCTAGGGGTTGGAGCCCAAATCACATCCGAAGGACGGTGGCAGCTGTACATACTAGACTCGGCCGGAGACTGCCTGTCTCCGCCGCCATCAGAGGTGTTCTGCGCGTCCTCCTCCGACGAAAGCCGGTGATACGACGGGTTGTTGAACGACGCGGCAATCACAAACACCGTGCCCGCGGCGAGGAGCCTCCCGGCGACGAGTCCGCCGACAATCTGCCCCTGCGGTCCGGAAAGGGACACGGCGAGGGCGTTCGGAATCGCCGCCGGAGAACCGTGGTGGAGGAAGGTGGCGGACATGGAGAGGATATTGAAGCGGCCATGGAAAGTGACGGTGGCGACAGAGGCGCCGGCAGGAGTGAAAGAAGGTTGACGGAGAGTGACGTTGGCCACGGTTCCGGAACCGGTTAAAACGCAAAGGCCGGTGTTCTTTCTGCGGCTGAAGCGGGCTAGGGCCTCAACGACGCCGCTTCCGCCCGGGATTTCTAGAATGAACGGGCTCATGACGGGCTCGGGCTCGCACGTTATTATGAGAGGCGGCTTGGGCCTGTTTTTGGAACCGGATGGGCGTCCTCTAGGGCGCCGCATTATTTCACTTGTGGTCTCATTATTTTGATCACCGCTCAAACCAGATTTTTGGGCGGTGATCAAATTGAGACCACAAGTGCTTGGGATATCATCCTCTTTAGAGGATTGACATTCCCGAGAGAATTGAAAAGGTTGAGGCTGTTGTGAGTGTTGTGAGTGTAGCTTTGAGAACATTTTTGAGAAAACAGTTAAAGAAGTTGTTATTCTTGTTTGATCACATCACATGCATCTTGAGATATTCTTTGTTGAAGTGTTGAGAGTAAGAAAGAAAGATTGTGGGAGAAGGATTTGGATTTGTTTATTGAAGAGAGAGAAGGAAAAGGGGAAGAATGAAGATGGAAGCAAGTAAAGAGTAATGGTGGGGCCCAGAGTGAGAGATAAGACTGGAGAGAGAGGTTCCGTTTTGACGTAAAACTTTCCTTCTTGCTGTCACAGTTTCTACATTGTAATTCTTCGCCGATTCAAACATTAATGAATAATCATTGAGTGTCTCTTGAGTATACAAATTTGTAGAAATTTATAAAAGTCATTCATATTTGAATGAATAAATTTACTTTAATGTATAACATATTTTTTAAAAAATATAAGTAAATATAAACTATAAGATTATGTAACTACAAATGTTTTATTCATCTAAAATTTAATCTACATGATTATTGAGATGATATAAAAAAATTTCAATGATTGGATTATTAAAATTTAATATTCAAATAATTAAGCTTCATTTGAAAGACCTTGCCAACAACTTATTTGGGGTAAATTTGTTTAAAATTAAAATAAGTTCTTCTAAAAAAAGTGCTTTTTAAAAAAGTGATTTTTTAACAAATACGTAAGATTTGCTTCTTAAAAAATATTTTAAAGCAAAAATAATTTAAATAAATACACCAAAAAATAAAATAAAAAAACTAATTATTTTATTTTAAAAAATATTTTTAACGAATTGAATAGATTTAAACAAACATATTCAATCATCTTATATTATAAGTACTTTTGAGTATTTGGGATAACTTATAAAAATATCTTATGGCTGGTCCATAAGATGTTTTTAGTTTATTTTCATAAGCTCTCCAAGATAGTTTATACCACTATGTGGAGCTTCTAAAAATCCCCACTTTCAAATCCCCTAGAGCAGAAAACATAAAGCGTGCATATTTTTTCAATTTTTTTAGTTTTGTCCTTCAAATAAAATTTATTATTAAAATTCATAATAAATAAATATAAAATACATATACTAAAATACTATATTAATTCATTTGGTTTCAGTATGTTAATTTCATACATTTTTAAAATATCATCTACTTGATTCAGTAAAAGGATAAAGTGATAAAGGCAAAACGTGCGAATATTTACAAATGTGAACGACAATATCCTCTTACGTACGTAATAGAATATCTATCAGACTATCAGGAAATCAAAATAGAAACTTGTAACAAAATAAATCAAAATAGAAAATCATAAGCACATAGGAAAAAATTATAAAAAAAGAAAATCCATATATATTTAACTTCATGCGTATAATTTAATTTTTTTTTAAAAAATCCAAATCACTTGACCATATATACAGAAGTCATATGAAATTAATAGGATTCCTTGTATAATTTAGATCCAAATTTTGGTTTGATAATCGATACCTAAATTGAAAGGGTTAATATCAACACGTAACTGAGAGCGTGAACCAATAATTTTCTCGTTTTTAAAAAAAATAGACAAATCATCATTCTCAACAATGATTTATCAAAAAAAAAAAATAACAACAACTTTTATTCTAATACAAGTCCAATAGTTGTCTAAAGAAAATACATTAATTTAGATTTAAAATTTGACCTAGCTTCTTTTTTTTTTTTTTATCCAAGAGAACTTAAGTTAGACATTCTTTATATAAAGCATTTACTGCTGTGTTGAAGACTTTTCCAGTTCTTCTCACTCAGAAGTTTACATGCGGGATAATGTTTTTGGTGTTCAGTTTCTTGTTCTATTTCTATCTCATTATGTACAAAATAAAAATAATTATATAAAAAATCTAAAGAGTAAGCAGTCATTAAAAAGAAAACCGAGACTTTAGAAAAGTTAAACTAAAAAACTTTTATGGAACATTGTTTTAGACACGAAATTGAATATAAGTAGACATTTATTTTAAGGTATGGAACAAGATTTCCAGAGTAAATTTGAGAATATTACATTCCTATGTTTAGTATTTGTAAAAATATTATTGAAAATGATTAGATTTCACATTTTTTTACTTTTATTTTTAATTAAATAAATTTCTTTTTTTTTTCACTTAAATTTATAATTGTCAAACAAACATGTTGAAGGAAATATTATTCCCATGCATAATATTTATGGAAAAATGATTTTCAGAATAAAATTTCATACCATGAAACAAATGTTCGTAAGAATATTTTTACAATAAGGAGTTTTTTATTTATTGAAAACAAGGTATTTTAGTAGCCGAAAATCATGAGACTAACTATCAAGGACATAAAACTAGAATCAATATAATTATTAAAAGATTAAAAAAATTATAATTTTCTTTTTTTTTATCCAAACCTCATTCTTTCTTATTATTTTTTCAGTAACTTTTATAATTTTAAATACTTTTTAAAAATTCACATAATCCTTTCAAATCTTATAAATCTATAAAAATCATTTTAAATCCTTTAAATTTTTATGATATAAATTCAAATAATCTTATAAAAAAATATAATAAATTATAATATTCTTACTTAATCTTTAAAATCTATAAGATTTTTTATACTAAAATAGTATTTTAAAATCTTAATCCGATATACTTCCTTAAATGTTTGTAAATTTTTTCACTGCTGTGTTGACATGTGTAAATTGAACATGATAATCAGGAAAATATGCATCGATTGGGACCCCAGTCTTCTAATCAATTTTATTTTTAATTTTAACACCTCGCCTCCATTCACTCCGAATTGGCTAATGCATGGTTTGTACTAGTACATGACTTGGTTTGAATTCCCTCGAACATAATTAGCTTAGCGTATTGAACAAAATCAGAATATAATTATTATACTCGACTGTTTTCTTTTCCTTTTTGAAGCCATAACTGAATATTAAATAAATGCGGAACTACCTAGGATTTTATAAGCAAATTTTAACTTCTTTTCCTTCATTCAATAAGAAGACTATGTTTAAAATACCCTTCATTTAATACAGAATTTATGTTTAATACTAAACTCCAATGAATAATAGTTTAGGAAAAAAATATTTTTAATTAAAAATAACACAATTTAATGAAATTAACTAATTTAACGAAATTACCAAAATGATCCACTCCCGAGATAACTGATTTAAAAAACTATTCTGAAGTGCAAAATAATTTTTGAATTGTCCAGAGTCACAACTCTGACTCACAAGCATAGAGCTAGCCAACAGACAACCCCCTTTTAAACCTTGTGTCTGAAGGAATGAAGAACCATTGGATTACATATTTAACAGAGAGATAGTGATCGTTTATGAGATGGGAGAGTAAGAAGAAAAAACTGATGTATTTCATCCAGGTTTTATGACCAGCTTGTTATTGTGTAATGAATGATAAATAAGGCAAACTACAAACGGCATCTATACTCGACTTAGAATGTAATTTACAAATAAAGAATAAAGTAAAAAATCAAAGCATGTCTGTAAACTGTAAAGAGCAATTGTGGGAGGAAAATAAAAATGAAAAACAAAGGGGGGAGGGGGAGGCCACAGTTTTCTTAACAGCATCATATACGAGCGACGTAGGAATTTGCCTGTGTAACATATCTAACCCACCGGTATGGCTCATGAGTTGCAGATTTCTTTGCTATCTGCAAATACTTTACCTGCATTTTGAAAATTTATTAAGAACTTAGTACATTCAAATGACACTTGTTTTTTATTTTACCGGTAAAACTTCGGTTATGCAATGCTCAACACACGTGTTCTGTTTTATCAAATGGCTTTTAGTACTCATAGATTTGATTTCTCAATCGATATAAAGAAATACAAAACATTTGATATTAGCAGAATTCCTAATTTAACTGGCCCAAAACATTGTCTGTTTTTCCAAACTGATTGAGAAAGATAAGGGGAAAGGGGAGGAGGCTGTTGCTCAAATTAGGGGTGGTACGGCTAGTATTCCATATATAAATGATATGAAATTTTCCTTGACGTTGAGTATTTAATTATTATTAAAAGGAATTTATACCATGTTCAGGGATAGTTGACTACTAAACATGGCAGCACAAAAAGGACAAACACAACCACATGACAAAATAGAGAACAATAATCACAGTGATGCATTCTAATATGAGACTAATGTTCAATACAAACAGTTTCAGGGAGATCTCAGAATGAACACCATCAAATCAATCTACAAGAAGTTTGATAGAGGAAGGTGTTTGATCAAATCAAAACTAGAAAAGAATCAACAAGTTGACATGATCACTTTACCTGAAGCCGTGAAACATTATGCATTGGTATAGTAAATGTCATGCTAACAGGCCCTGATTCTTTCGTTACATTAACTGTCAAAAAATAAATTTGCATAAATATGATATATTAATCACTCTACCAAAGAATAAGTAAACAATCCATTGTGTGAATGCACCAATTACAAGCATAAATACCGGGAGATTCCTGAGAAAAGGTTAGTTTCGCTCGTAGAGTGTGCTCTGATCCCCCGACAATCTGTTTCGTAGAACATATGAGTGACCATTTTCTCCAGGAAAAAATAATGACCCAAATCATACACTTCAAACTTTATTTGAAGAATGTCAGTCAATGACACGCAAAAAAAAAAAAAAAAAAGCCTGAGAAATGACAAGAAATGTGACCTTTCTTAAACTCCATTCTAGCCTCTTATTTGCTTCCTTAAAATCAGTTGTTTGTCCAACAGCTCCAGGTTCCAGCTCAAAACTAACCCTGAAACATTTCCATACAACTTACATTAGCAACTATAATACAGCCATCATTTATCCATAGGGCAAAATGAACAAAAAGCATGATATGCTAACTTTAACAGTACAGTTATAGAAAGTGCTCCTCAAAATACTTGATGATATTCCTTTGACCTTTATTAATTGCTTCGTTAAAATCTACCATATGCAATGCAAAAGTCTTGACCTAATAGCTCAAGGTTTTAAGAGAGTCCTTGACACAATCAAATTCTTTGATTCCTCCAATATTGATATAATGGTCCCTTGAACTCTTTTTTCCAACTACACTAGTTCAGATTTCATACCTATATGTCATGACTTGTTGGGTGAGAGCACGTGAATGGTTCTATATGTAACACGGCTCCTCACACCAAAGCCCTAAGGGATTGAAGTGTAGACAAGGCACACTCCCACCTACTTTGTGCTGAAATTTAACTTAGATTTGGAAGGGGCAACAAGAATTAAAATCTAGACCATAGGATCATAGAGGATCTAATATCATATCAGCCAATTATCCCAAAGCTCAAGACATTGGGTGAAAGCACATGAATAGTTTTATATATAATCTAGTGAGTGCGTACCAATGATCATAAGCAACTGATACAACTCTAGAGTCTAGTCATACACAAAAATTGACAATTAATTGTGTGTTCAAAATCCCTTTCAGCATAACCAGTGGTCAAAAGCAAACCTATTGCTCCAAGGGGACTAGTTAAATATCTGATTTTAATTATAAATGTTATAATTAGGTCCCTCTAAATATTTTTTCCTAAAATCAGTCAACAATCCCTTCCAGACTCCAGAGTTCTATAAACCCAGCTCTACTCCTGTTCAAAACCTATTAGGATAGGTGCTTTAGTAAGACTATTATAGCCAAGACTTCACAAGACATCAATTTCTGAAAGCATCAATATGTTTCCAATTAATGGAAAATCACTTTCAAAGATAATTTCTAGTAATTTTTTGAATGATATAGAGAAGTATAGAATAACACCTGGAGGTACATTTTGGTAGTGGCATCTGCACTTTGATAGTGTTTGCTGTTACACTTGAGGCAAACTCAGCACTTACTTTAAGAATTACTTCTGCCTGCAATAGCAATTTCAAAAGTTTTGGTGACTGCAAGGAAAGACAAATGATATGTGTGTGTGTTGATACAATGAAGATAAGGGAGAGGGAGATTTTTTATAACATCTTCATACTTTGAAACCTTTTATTTGAATTTCAAATATTCTAACACATCTAAAAAATTAGTCCGGTTTTAAATTGGTGCAAAAAGAATTATGAAGTGGACATATAAAGAATAAGACGAAGAAAATAACTATTTAAAAGTAGGCATCACCTTAAGTGACCCTGCTTCTTCAATCAAAGCATTAATACGAAAAGGAGGCCTAAATTCCTGTGTCAAACGATAGTTCATGACTGGAAATTCACCATCTGGTGGTACCTAAAATTGTGAGTGTACCATCAAAATAAATAATCAAAAAGGAAACAAGTTGATAAAATACCTTTATATCCTAAAATTTTGATTATCAAGACTACTTTGGTACTCGCTACTCACCAGGGATAGAGTTCTGTCTATATCAAAACTATCAAGACGAACAGATTCATGGAAATTACAGTCATCTAATATAACTGTTCCAGAGTCAGATGAGCTCCTATAACCTGCTCTAGAAACATTTCCATATAAGTATCAAAACAATTACAAATCTTGGAAAACCACAGGAAAGAATACTTGAATGTCTAAGAAAGTCAATAGGAACATATACAAAAGTAACAATAATGAACAATAGAAAAAAAATTAACACAATGCCCTCAATGTTAAGTCAACGAAAAGGTTCATAGCAAAAGCATCATTGAATATGCAACATTGGTTACCTTAATATACAAGGAAATATTAGTTGTTAAACAAAATCCATAAGATCAACGTAGGGTTTCAACTTTCAACTGCCCCAAAAAAATCCATACATAAAATAGTCATATTTATCCATACATTCTCTTTCTTGAAATAGGAGAGTGAAATCCTAAGCATGAACACTCAATTGTGAAGGAGAACAGAGAGAACTGGGCATTAAAAACCAACAAAAAACTGAAAGCTACCGTAAGCTGGTCCCTGGCTTCTTCCAATGGAGAGGTCATCATTAAGTGCTAATCGAATTTCAGGATTGCCAGAAAGATAACTCTTCATTTGTATGGTGCCATCAATCTCAGAAGTCAGTATATATCCCTGATCAAATCACATTAAAAATACTAAGAATGATGAACAAAACATGACAAGTGAATCATTTGAAAATACAAACAACAATAAACAAGCCTTATCACACTAAGTAGCACATCAAACACAAATTAACAAGGGAAAAAAAGCTTACATGCTAGGGGATCAGGTAAATGGATTAAACATTGTCATTTTATTCAAAAACTAAGTTTTTAAAGGTGCATAGATCTAGATCTTTTAGTGGCTTCTCTTTTAAGAGTTCCCCTTGGCCTTCCTCTACCTCTATTAGGCTATCGATAGGACCCAGGACAAAAGAATGAAAAACATTAAAGCAAAGCAGACAGATAGAAGAAGGGGAGTAGAAGATTTCATTCTGAATTGTCGGTGTTGTGAGAACCAAGCGTTAGCCAGCTTTTGAAAGGGGAAATCTTTGGAAGGAGAATCCCCTTCTCTACTTTCATTAGTGACACTGATAATTCATACAGTCCTGTCTTTTCTTTTTCGATTTTCTCTTCTTTCTTAGTCCTTTCTCATGGAAAACTCAGACTTTGTTTTTGGATTTGTAACAACTATAATCCATCTAATTGTCTATTTTCAATAGAGCTTCTATTGGACTTATCCTCACATGGCCAAACCATCTTAGGTGAAATTCTGCCATATTTTCCTCAAAACGTGCTACTTCTACTTTCTAATACCTTATTTCTAATGTTATCTTTTCTTGTATGTCCATTCATCCACCACAACATTTTCATTTTGCAACACCTTGATTATGCTCTTGTTGGAACTTTAACACTAAAGATTCGGTACCATCAAAGTGCTAGTTTACTATGATGCATCAAAAAATTACATCCAACATCGACAAATTATGTTTCTTTAAACAAGTTAAGCTTTTCCACTCTGCATTTAAGTAATTAGATGGTAAATAATTTTAATTGGAATTGATGGTTCTTTACTTGGATTAACTTAGTTTCAGACACTAGAGTCAAGAGTAAAATTTGATCTCAGATATACATGCTCTCACACATCATAATTACATTTCGTCAGTTAGCATACTGAAAACCATAAGCAAAGCATCTATACTCATGATACATGATGGATGAAGCAACAATTGAACAACATAATGAAATTCAGTCATTCAATATTTTAAGATGTATTTACTAACACTGGAGCTAAAAGTGATGCTGATTTTCTCAATTATGTCTACAAAAATCTCTTCCCTCTTTCTACCCCCAGGCTCTGTAGCAACAACAGATTTTGTGACAGCTATCCCTGGCATTCTTTTTGTTCCTTGCTGCATGCAACCAAAATTAAGAATTAATAATACCATAAATAAGTGTGTTAGAATAGTTGTTTATTATCTGTCTTCAGCTTTTATAAAGCTGTTTTTGATTATATGATTTATTCTGTACTTAGGCAGTAGGGATTAAGCATATTAAGCATCATACCGTAAAAATTGCAGCAGGTCCAAGAGGTGACAGATGTGCAGCATCAATTACAAGCGGCTCATTGAAAACATAGGACTTCAACAATTCAGTAGATGTTGTTTGAACATAACCAAAATCCTTCAAACAATGTCATTGGGTCACTCATAAGTAAGATTTTTGGAAACATGACTTATTGACTATGAATCTCAGGTCAAAGGAGTAAAACATAAAAAAAAAAAAAACAATTGCAAATAGGCTCTTCAGTTCTTTTTTAAAAAAAGGAAAACCAGATACAACTTTCACCAGAACTTTTGGCGGTTTGTACTTTTTCTTGTACACTACCCGAAAAATATTGTAAACATATCGGTTCAATCTATCAGCGGCTACTAATATTAACTGTTCAAAAAAATAATATTTGTTTCAAGACTCAAGATTAGATTAAAAAAAAGGGGCCAGCCTGGATAAAGTGATAATTTAATTCAATGAAGCATTAAAGTTAAGAAATCATGGGACTTTTAAAGAAGTAAAGAACCAAATAGAGCAAGAGAGGAAACTCACAATAACTTCATCAAGTAATTCGTACACAAGCACAAAGTTTTTCCGTAATGAGTCTTCATTGAGAATCCCAAGGTAATCCTTAATAACTCGAGCAATTCTTTGTAAAAGCTCCAAGACAAAAGAAGGTGATGTATTAACCCTTGTAGTTGCAACAAACAATAAGCCAACAACTTTCACATGAAAGTAATTTACACCATCCACATTCTGTCAATGAACAAGAACACAACACAAAAGAAATCAGCATATTCTAGCAAAGTGTAGCAAATGACATAAAGTGAATAGAAATTCACAGCTTCAACAAAAACCGTTTTATGAGATCTATACACATTTTTAATTTGGGTAAATTAAACATTATATTACTATCAACACCATAAGCGGATGACATTGACAATAAATTGAAGGCAGGGCATAGCAATAGTTAGCATGGCTGGTCATTCATCAACCAAGAACCAACAGACCAGAATCTCTCTTCACCCTCCCCATTCTAAACATTTCAACCTTTTCAACTGTATGATGCAAAGCAAATACGTGGGTCTGTGGGTATTCTAAGGTGGTTTATGTCTCACAAAATTAACTACATTATAAGATACAGAAAAAACTGACCTAGGGGAAACAAGGAGATGCAATTATTACTTAATAATTATTAATAACATTCCAATGTTCCATACTCTTTCAAGCTTAAAGCACATTATAATATGCTCTGCCTGATTCAGAAAGATAATACCTACAAAGACAGGTGGTGCCTCCTGCAGTCCTCCGTCTTCCCAAAACTTTACTTTGCGAAAAAATATCTCTGCACTTCCCTTCTGCACTTCACCACGATCTGTAATCAACACAATAAAGTAGCAATAGTCAGAGAGTCTGATAGTAAAAGTTCCAACCATTGGGATAGGATAACATTTTATTCAACATAAAAACTAATATATTATTAAATTTTTCTAGTGATAATAATGTTCAGTTCATTTTCACTCCATCCACCCTTCTCAAAAACACTTGCAGATTAGAAGCAGCCCTATGTCTGCATTCCATTCCGCAGCATATATTAATATTTTAAGGTTCAATCTGCTTGACCTAGGAAATCTAAAATTAAAAGCAGCTACAACAAATAGGAAAAATACGACTAGGAAAATGAAACAGAGAAAAGGTAAAACCATAACCACCAACTAGATTTTGAACTACGGTTCGAGAAACTCCATGGTTAGCAATAGTGCAATCGCTCCTAAATTTTTAAAAACTTAAAGCTAATACAAGGATAATATTATAAAAAAAAAACACTTTCGGGAGTGTGTTATAAGTCAGCATCCAATACAGATCTCAACAATTATCTTCTCTTGAAATGCATTTCCACAAACAGTTTCCTAACTCTAACGAATCAAGATGCATTCAATTGAGCTCGAGCCAATGCAACAAAAGGTGCAAATATCTCACCGAAACACATCACTGTTCAGATATTTAAAAAAGTAATCAGCTACGCAACTTTCGTGTTTCTCAATCTTGCCAGGGAAGTAATTAATAATCACTTAGCACGCTATCAAGACGTGAATCAAGTAAGTAAGATCTGGATGCGTGAACTCGAATTACCGATTATTGAGTTAGAAATAATAATCTTGCTACAGATCAGTAAGCTAAACTAAAACACTCTAGCTGAACACAAATCCATCGAAACATTGGATCGAACAAACAGCACCAGATCCAAAAACAAAGAAAACAAAAATCGCGAAGCAAGAGTGTGATTCAGAGAGAACTAACAGTCTCGAAAAACGATGTTATCGCCACGCTGCGACAGAACGAAGAATTGCGAGATCATGGCTCCGCTCGATGCACGCACCTCCTGCAGCTGCTGCCTTCGTAAATGGCTAGTATTATTTTCTAAGCGGTGAACATTTCTCGTTGCAATTAACGGCTGTATATATATTTTTTTTCAATTCTTAACTACAAATCATTTTCGAATTCGTTTATAATTTTTGGACTTATTTCTAGATGGATTTAAAATGTATTGGTATAATAATAACTTTTAATTTTTAATTTAACACTTGTAAAACAAAATTTTTATTCTATACATTTTTATTCAACTTATTTTAACAAATTATTATTTGTTATGATTGAATTTGAATATTTTTTTAAGGAATAACCATTTTTTTTTCGTAATCAAACTTTTACGTAAAGTTCTTTTTTAAATTATTTTTATTTACTATATTATTTATTTCATCTCATATTGTTTTCCGTGTTATTATTTATTTTATCTCCTTTTTTTTTACGTATTTAACAGATTTGATGCACACAAGACAAGAATGAATAATAGTAAAAATTTGTTAGGGTATGTCTGGAAAACCAATCAAAACACATTGATGAAGGAAAAATTTGTGTCAATGAATTTGATACTTTGATAGTTCTAGCAGAGTACCTGATACTGTTATTGATCTTCTTTTCAACTGTCATACTGGATTTGGATTATCTAAAGTAAAGATAAGTATAAAAGAAAATTAAAGTACATTCATTCTTATTTGAAGTAAATTAAGTTTATCATATGTATTAATATGAAATATGAAATATGAATTAATGTTATCTTTACTTTCTTATTTTATAGATTTTTCTCCTTGAGAGGAATTAAATTCTAGCTGTTAATGGGTTTAGTTCAACCGAGTACATAAAAGATAAAATAAAACTTTCAAGAGCTTTTGGATTTGTATGATGGGAATCAAAATCTGAAATTGTGATTAAGGGATAGTAGCAACAAGTGGACATTAAGGAAGCAGTAAAATTTCTTGATAAGACAATGATTTGTCACCATTATTTTTTTTTATGGATCAATATTAATCATTAATTTTATTTATTAGTGAAAGAAATTCAAATTCATGATATTTTTTTCTTCCCTCAACCACCAAGTTTACCTTAGAACTCCATTTGTCACCAATGTGCATATATGAAATTTGTATGATGACGGAGTCGGAACAATGGTAATGAAAAGTAAAGAAAAAGAAAAGCCAAGCCCTCTAATGCATAGTATATATCTCTGCACCTATCCCTTTTTTATTATCACTTTCTGGACTTTTCTTTGATTTTGGAAAACAGAATTTGGCTCAGGATTGTCCTTTGTGAATTCCAAGGTTTATCTGAATTTCAAAGTTCTCACTTTTTAAGTTTCCATAGCAAGACTCAATTTAATTAAGTCCCTAGCCTCTACTAATTTCGCCATATCCCCTTCTCTTATCTATACTCATATCATTATTTGCTTGAATTAGAAATGATTTTATTATTTATATATTCACAATTCAATATACACATATACATACCATATATCTATTTTGATTCTATGCCCTTACTTCTATTATTTTTTCATTAAATTTGAAATATTCGAATGGTCAATTCTTTTTTTTATGTTAGCTTTTTATCTTCTCTTTCCGAATCGAAAATTTGGGAATCTTTTTGTTATGATCTAGATAGAGGGGAATTTTTGTTCTTCTGATTTGTGTTGCTTCCGAAAACCATAATTTATACAGGAGCTTCCTTAAATGTTACAATCATGACAAAGCTAACACGGCATTTAGAATCAATCATTTAATTTCTTTTATATATTTTCAGGCCAATACTAACATGAACATAAGATTTATCTAGTTGTAGGATTCAGCATGAAAGTTATGTTTCAAACTTCTTGGTATAGCAGGATTCAGCACCAGAATTCTTGTTCTTTGACAACATAACTGCTTTCTTCTTCTTCTTCTTTAACATTGCATTCTTTAAAATCAAGGGTCCATTTCTCAAACGAGCAATTGGAAAAATTATAATGCCCTCCATGTAGAGAAAGCAACTCTCTTCTTACTCTATCTTCTATCCAAGGATAACTGAGCAAGTTCAATAATGATTGGTTAATAGATTCCTGCCAAAAATTGAATGAGCATCACTTGCCTTCGGAATCTAGAATTTACTTGGTGCCACAGAATTATTCTAAGTACATCTGATTATGTTTCACCATATTCAAGTCTAAGAGTTCTTAGTGGAAATTCACATATAATGTGTTTGGATAATACACAAGAATAAATTTTATCCCCGCAAAATCTATGCGATACCATGAAAAAGTAGAAGTAATTATTTGTTGCATTATCTCTATCATGAAAAATTAATTGGTTATTTCTCATCACAAAGCTAATCCAAACATAAAATAATTTGGCTGAGCATAGTGCAGTTACATGATGGATACCTTCTCACAGAATTTGCATTGCTGATCAAAGCTAAGATGAGCTGTGGCAGCTTTTGTCCTTTGTTTGGCAAGTTTTCCATTGGCAACCCACTTGTGTGTGAAGTTTCTAGAGGATGAATGAACCTTAATGAGAATTAGAGATGTAATAACAACTGTTTTAATGATGAAATAAAAATTGAGGTGTAGTAGTTAGCTAGAGATACCCTGATTCTACATCTTCTTGCATATTCATCAAAGCTTCAATTCCAGCGCAGCTACTATGACCAATGACTAATATATTCTCAACCTAAAAATTTCAACAACCATTTTGAATTACGCAGTTATATAGGGTATGACCTTTTTTACAACAAATGCACTAATCAACACAGAATAAAATTTCCAAGTCTTCTTCCACCCCTTTCATAACAAAGCGATATTCCTCAATCAAACTCTCATTTTAGACATTCATTTGCATTTTCAAAAATTCTTGTTTTGGAACTTACTGAGAAATGTATGATTATTACAAGACGAAAGATTTATAAATTAGTGAGTACCTGAAGAGTAGTTACTGCAAACTCAAGAGCAGCATTACTTTCTGATGGTCCATTCTGCTCTCTAGTATAAGAAAGAAAAAATTATGAGAGAAAAATAAAAATTAACAATAGTTTGAAAGCTCCCATTAGCTATTTAGGCAGAAATAAAAAGAAGCAATTTTGCAAATACCTTCATAACAAGTACAAGATTGGCAATGCTACGTATCATAAAGACTTCTCCAGGTTGGAATCCTAATATGTTAGAGGAGCATACCCTAGAGTCTGCACAAGCAATTACCATAGACTGTACTTGGATTTATCAGTTAAAGACCACCATAACCAATAAATTAAGCTAAAATATGATGTTTTATAGATTATTCATGAAAAAAAGAGTGAACAGTTTAGAAACAAATAAATTAAATGTCAAATGGACTAGGTAAATCTGTTATCATCTTTGGAAATTGAGCTTCAGCAAGGGCTTGAAAATGCTCCAACTCTTTTCTGTCTAGAAGAAATATAGCTTATAAGACCCTATACTAACAAGAAGAAAAAAAATTTTGCAAAGCTGAAAAAATGTACAACCAGACTCTTACATATATTTTTGGTTCTTGAAACTCAGAAACCTCTGTTTTATCAAATCAAACAAGTTTTGATAGCCATCAATTTCAGTCATATTTCCTTTATCAAGACCTTAGTTTTCTTAATCGTGTCTGACACAATTACTATGACTCTCTGGTTGTTTCTCCCTACAGTTAATGAAGACAAATAATTGTAACAATCAAATCTTACTTCCTAGTCCACATTCAAATCATTCAGCCAAATTCACAATTTACCACAGACTGATCCCAGATGAATGCGCATATAAAACATTAGTTTAACTGTCATAATTGAAAGAAAAAGAAAATTCGCAGTTACTTTTTTCCAGAAGCATAAATTCACTCTTGAAGGTTCAACAAAATTTATGAAGGTAATATCAGGAACTTCAACTTACTTGATCAAAGGCAACGATGCTGCTGCACGGCAACGGTCCATTTGTACCCAATCCATCTAAAAAATCCAACAAGACAAGAGGAAAGCAAACAACAAAGCATTGAAACAAACATATAAGAAAAAATTAAGAAGTAATGTTTGATTAACAGCTTAACATAGGACTATATTGGAGAAACTCACAAAGTTTGGCCAAGGCCTTGCTATGGAGGAGCTGGTTGGAGCAGAAAAGCATAAGCACCAACATGAGTCATAGACGTATGAACCCACTAAAGGTGCCTTTGAACAGAGAAGTGAACTTATTCTGGACCCTGGAATACGCATCAGCATGGAATGAAATTACATTATTAAAATAATTACATAAAAAAAATTAAAACAACATCTTTGGACAATTGAAAATTGCTAGGTGAAGCAATGTACTCACTAATTGACCAAACCATCTCTTCTCCTCTCCAACAAATCGTGACTAGAGACTACAAAGTGCAAAACTCCCTTTGAAGTACAACGCATGCCATATTTATCCTTATTTTCATTATCATTAAATTAATTAACTTAATGCATGTGTTCTATATTTAGTATGAATCTGGGTATTTTTCAACCAAACTCAATATTAATAATTTGAGGTGTTAAGATTCATTTATAGATCTTTTTTAATAAATATTTTTATACACAAATTAGGATCAAACCATAACGACATGTTTATTATAGATTTATCGTTTAGTGTTATGTGATGGAGAGATGATTGTGGGTATTGATTGCAAAACGATAAGAGTAGGAAGGATGATATGGAAAACACTTAATGATAGAGACATATCCGGTGGTTACACGTACGGTGCAGTTATCCCATTTTGTGGGATTTCCTTACAGCCAAACATCTATGGTATGTTGATATGTCTATTATTGTCTCAACCTTCAAGTCACTTTCATAGTTTGCAACGCTATCTACTCTTTTTCTTTTTTCTTTTCTTTGACCAAACTCTATCCTTTTTGCTCCTTATGCTCGTGTCAATCTTCGGATAAAGAAACTTTTGTACAGAAAATTATTTAATAGACAGATAAAAAGTGAAGATATAATGTGTGTAATTTGATGATTAATTTGATAGAGGATACAAAAAATAATATTATAAAAATTTTCGAAAGATATTATTATATAAATAAGTAATCTCAATAAAAATATGTGTATTTGGTTGCTTGCGTTAAGTGTAAACTAAGTGCAGTAAAATAACAACTGTGAACTAAATAATATTTGCTTTTGTGTTATTTTTTGGCTTATTGTGATTTTTAGTCCATTAAACATACTTATTTTGTTTTAATACATTAAATTTTAAATTTAATATTTTAAGTTTTCAAAATACTATGTTTTGTTTGTTAGTATTTTAAATTTTAGAATAATCAATTTAATATTATAGTGATTAAAAACTGTCATTATTTTTATTTTATTTCAAAGGCAAATAAAACTCTTTTTCTTCAAATACCACCACCATTCAAATTCAAACCCTAAACACAAAATTTAGATTTGTCATACCTACTCAGATACACTTCTATGCATGACTTTGAAGACCTAAATGTACCACGCACAACACCATCACCGATGCATCACCATCGTCAACAACATGGTGTCATGCATTTGCAAAGATTACAAATTTAATTGAGATTCTTGTAAGTATGCGTGACACAAATTTGTTGAAGATGGTGGTGTTTGGTAAGATGTGGTTGCTATTGTTATATTGTTATTAGGTGATGAGTTGAGAGACCTGAATTAAAATTTAATAGACTAAAAGTTATATTAAACCTTATTTTTTAATGCAAAAAAAGATTATTATTATTATTAAAAAAAACACTTAGATTTAGCACAAGAGGTACCAAATCCAAGTCAGAATATACCGGTCAACTGAATACAAAAAAAAACTGGCCGGCTAAAAACCAAAAAGAATAAGAATAAAGCTTGTACAAACGATAATAAATATAAAGCAAGCTTTACTCCCTCTTTGGAACCTCCTGCTGCAGCACCGACCACCGATCAGCTTATAGTCATTGCAGAATCAAGCCAATAACAAAATCTACATTTTCATTTTGCAACATAACAGAATCTTCTTGTTTTATTTTCTGATTTTTGTGTTATTTATGAAAGAGTTGTGTTATTTATACAACAACTTGTAACACTTAGTCATATGATTTGTTGTATAAATAATATTATAAGGAAATTTGACATAAATTCATCACATGAAAATGTGCATCCTCAACATGGATCGTGTGTTGGAAGTATAGCAAGGCAGAGTAGCTTTGCTTGATAATCAATCACCTCATTGATCCGTCGTGCTCCAGTTTTGATTAGGCTTTAAATATGTCTTTGGTTACTCAAAGGTTAGCATTCTTATTTTTTATACTTGTAAGTTCATTTTTTTAATTTTAGTTTTTATAATTTAATTTTGATTTTAATAATTTTTTTTAGTTTACTTTTAGTTATTGTAAATTTATATTTTTTCAACTTTAGTTTCTTTAAGATTTTAACTTTTTTCATTATAATTTCAATAAATTTGTGCATGCAAGAACCCAAATTTGAAAAATATAAGTTTCCAGGTCTAGAAATAAGTAAAATAACTTACAGAGATTAAAATTAAAAAAAAATATATAAACTTACATAAACTAAAAATAACAATTTTTTTTTACAAAAACTAAAATTTAAAAAATACAAAATAAAAAATAAAAATATATTTAAACCTTTTTTACCCGATTCACATCAACGATGCTTGATCATATATATAAGTAATAATCATTGGTAATCAATTCCTAAAATCACACAACCACCATCAGAAGCATGGACATTGCATGTGAAGGATACTTGATGTAATTTACATATTATCTTCTGAGCAGATATGACAAGTTGGTGATTTGTGATGATCAAGAATCACGAAACATGCAACTTTGTTATTTAGAGATACCTCAGTGCAATTAACCTTCACCAAGTACACACAATTTCAACATATAATATTGTTACTTTGTTGATTGAATGACTTAAGTATTGTAATCTTTAATTACAAGCACATCCCCTCTAACGCATACTGAAGTATGAGTGGAAATAGATCAGCCCATAGAAGTGTGAGTGGAAATATTGTTGTATCAACCATTTTATGTATTCATTAAAGATATCAAACTTTTTTAAATACTAATTTTCATTTTATTTATCTGAGAAGTAAAAGTGGAGATAGGGGTCATGGTCTAACCTATATTAAGCCCAGGTCATGGAAGGCTCTTGTAAATTAAAGTCTTTTAGTCTTAATAAAAAGACTTATTTAAGTAAATATAAATAATAGCTTTTGTTAATATTATTTATTATAATATTAAATTTGTGTAATATATTAAAATCACAAACACATTTATTTTTTAAAATATTAAGCATGTTGACATATACAAAGAGTCAAGTTTATAAATTTATTGAAGGATAATTTAATGTCTTTTTTATGGGCCTTATAACAAAATGGGTTTTTAAAAAGTTATCATTAAGATTAAATTAGACCTTGAAAAAGGTTTATATTGTATAAATAAGTTAGACTAAACTTATAATACCTAACATACTTATTTTCACTTTTGCCTCATGTTTGAATAGTAGTGATTTTAATTTAGAGAGCAATTATGAGTGTAGTGAATAGTTTATGGAGTAGCTAAATAGTAAAATAGTAAAATAATGAATAATTTAGAGAGTAGTTAAAAGATAAAACATTCTTATGAAAAAATAAGACTAAAGGGGAGTATTTCCTTTATTGTAACTACTAGTTGAAAAAGAGGCACTTCATGCCACTATCTTTATTGTAAAAAAATAGTGGTAACAATTTTTTTAGAACAAAATAATGGTAATTACATCTTGAAGGTTTGTGAAGAAAATAAAAACAACTATATATATTAAAAGATAATTTTAAAATAAGAAATGTGTATATCAAAGAGGATAATTCTCTTTATTAATAATTATAGATTATAATCTTATAGATGGTAGATAGACTAGTAGAAAAAGAGGCACATGTGTCTCTCAACATTATTTTTATAAAAAAAACAAAACATATAAAATAGAGAAATAAGAAGTTAAAGAAAAAAAATAAGAATGTACAATTAAAGGATAAAACTTCAGCTATGTTATTATAAGAGTGAAATTAGTTATCATGTGCAACTGAGAAATAAAAAACTTTAAAGAAGAGTAGAGATTAAATAAAATAATTACCATTATATATTAATCTAAAGTTTAGATTTTAGACTCTTGTATAGACTAAAGCAATAGCCTACCTATATAAATAATATGGCATCTCCAATACTACCAACCCGAAAACTAACTAAACATGTAATTATTTCTTTTACCAAAAAAGGAAACTAATCAATAATAATAGTATTATAATAACTATCAAGCCACCATTCTGAACTCCCACGTGTCTTCATTCTATGCAATACTAAGTTTTCTCTCTCTTTGTATTTTACTTTTTTTTTAAGGAATAAATGACACGTGGAAATAGACTCTGCTGGGTTGTTTCCTTTTTTTTTTTTTTTTTTTGCACAGGCACTGTTCTAGTTAGTAGAATTAGCAGAAGCTCCCATTCCTCAGCAAGAAGTCAGAGTCGACCTCACAACAATCCCTACCCCGTTTCTGGCCCACAAAGACGTGGCCCATTCCAAAGCCCACCAAAGCCCGATTCTCCACCACAGCCCTCAAAGCCCGCTCCAGCTCCCCAACCTCCTCTTCCTTTTCCCACTCCACCACCACAACACTCTTCGTTCTTCCCCCAACCGTCATCGTCTCCGCGCGAACCGGTTTTGCCCGAACCGACCGGATCACCTGCCCCACATCCCGGTTCAGACCGGCCCGGTCCTCGCAGCACACCGTCGCCTTCACCCGCTTCGGTTCGCCGCCGTCGCAGAAACTCACCGTCGCCTCGTCGCACTCTCCCGGAAACGGCCACGCCTCCGACCGGACCGAACCCGGCTGAGCGCTTCTCGAGGAGGACGACGAGTCCCCGCGCGCCACGTCATCGGCCTGCTTCCTCAGCCGCTTCACGTGCTCCACCACTTCCCCCAGCAACGACGCCTTGTCCGACTGCAAAACGACACGATGTTTGAATTTACCTCTCTGCCCTCCAAGCATACACAAGAAGAAGAAGAAGAGGAAGAAAGAGGAAACAATGAGAATGGAGAAGTGTTAATGAATAACCTTGGCGGCGTTAGGAAGGAGGGAACGTAAGGTGGAGAGGTGAGAGTTGATTCTCTGCCTGCGTCTCCTCTCAGCTTCCCTGTGACTCTTGCACGCTTCCGTTGATTTCCGCTCCGTTTTGGATCTGGCAGCGTTCAACTCCATCGGAGAGTGGGCAGCGTGGTGGTCCAGCCAGCGCTCGAAGCCGTAGAATCTCCGAAACGGGACCATCTTTCTTTGTTCTTGTATCTTGGTATGGAAAAACGAAGAAGGAGAATGATTTTTACGAGTGTGTGAAGAATGTGATATTGTGATGCATTGTGGTTGTGGGTGGTTTAGGTATACGGTGTACGGAGAATTGGAGGCCAAGGGATGAGGAATGAGGGACCAAACTTCAACTTTTAACTGTTGTGGAACAATGGGATCCCAACAAAACAAATCACCACTATGGTAGCACTTTTTATTTTGTTGACAAAAATTAATAAACAAATAAATAAAGGAAAATGTTTGATATAGCTAATGTGTTATCATATATATATATATATATATATATAAAAGGATTTATGATAAGATAAACAAAATTTAAAGAAATAAAAAATTATCAGTACATATCTGATTTTTAATAATATATTTTTTATTATAACATTTTAAAATATCATTAAATATGTATAAATGTTACTGATATATTTTTTTGATATTTTATTTTCTATAGAAAAATGAACTATATATGATAAAATATCATAAAAATATATTAATAGCATTTATATATATTTAGTAATATTTTTGAAATGTTATCAATATTTTTATTAAATTTTTTATAAAAAGAATATTACTGAAAATCATATATTTAATAGTAAGTCCTGATTGAGTATTTAAAATGGAGAATAATTTATATATAATTACACATAAATAAGATGGTGGAAGAAGGAATGGGAATGAGAAGAAAGAAGTGAGAAGGGATGTGTGTGAGGGAATGAGTGTGACCTTTGAGAGACCCGGGAATAAATTAGTGCATGTACATGTGTCTACTATGAGAGACAGGAGTTGCTCAGAAATTACTTTTCCACATTCTTTATTGTTTCTTTTTTTCTTTTCTCCTGTTTGTTTGCAGACATTGAAGCATCGAAAGTGGTGGTTTTTTCAATGGTGTTATGTTATCCTTTTGGAATTAATTTGACTGTAGTTTTGTTGGTGCTAGGGGCTTGAATTGATATCTTATGTATGCGGTAAATAAAACAAAGTTGAATGTTTTTCTTATTTTTAAATTATTGAGATAGAGTAAGTATGAATTGAAAAATTTAATATAAATATCACAATTACAATTGAAAATTGAATAAATAAAAATGATTTTCTTCTTGAAATTAATCAATTTTCAATCATTTTTAAAAATGATTCAATATGAACTATATTGAGCTAACATATATATTTATGAAATTATTAATACTTCAGAAATTTCAATATTCTTTTGTAGTTAACTTTTGATTTTCTTGTTTTAAAAAATGATATTACTATTAAACACCTAAATCAACTTGTACAACTTAGTCAAACTTCAACCTTAAATATAGGAGTGCATTAAATTAATATTTGAAATTATATACGTTGTAGAAGATATTTATGGCTTATACCCACAAAAGTTAATGCCGTTGGAGTAAGACAGTATTGTATTTTAAACTAATGTTTATTATATATTTTGAAATTTATTTAGTATTTACTGTCAACATGAGTTTTATTCTCAAAATCAATCCAGTCCTAATATTATTGAGATCCACTATTAATAATCATATTTTTATTCTATAACATGATCATATTTTGTGTTATTAAAATAAGACCCGGATCTAAATAAAAGACTCCATAAAATATTAATGGCTTATTTGATATTAACGAGCCGAAAGGAAATATAAAATTGATTTAATGGTTAAAAAAAAAGATAAAAGAAAAAAAATCTTAAATTCAATCCTTTTGTTGACAAAAATTAACAAAGTGATAAAAAGAAGAAAAAAAACTATGAACAAACTAAAAAGTCCTCATGATACAATCTGGGTACATAATTGAATGATGTATCTCCAAGGAGGGTTTAATAAAAAAGGGAAATAAAAGGGAAGAGAAGGATTAGGGAATAAGAAGAAGTAGAGGACTGAATTACTACTAATGCTGGCAAAAGTGGTGGGAAAGGGATAGTGAGAAATGTGGCAATTTATGGAGTGGAGATAGTGGTGGTGTTGGGTGCAAAAAGGGAAAGAAAGGAATAATGCAATCATTTTTCAAAGGGGCAAAAGGGGGCACTGTTACTTATTATTATTACTGATAGCCTCATACTACTACTGCAGCTAGCAAGAGTCGGCGCCGACAGCTTTGTTGAGGGAATAAAAAACTGGACAAAATGACCATCCAAGATTCTAAGTTAATGGGAACAAATTATTAAAAAATAAAATCAATAAATTTAATTATATAAATATAAAAATATAAAATTTTATTTAAAAATTTAATGAAGTTTAAAAAATAAAGAGGTATAAATGCATCTATCTCCTGAAGCCAACTTAGGTCAGCCATTTACAGGATAGGTTGTGAATTGTGATGATGTGCTAAGCCGACAACCTCTTTTGGATCGCTTGTTCTGTAATAATCTGTATAGAGTAGTAAGTATATATTTGCATACTCAGTCTTCTCTACGTATCGCTTTCACACAACCCCTTTTTGTTTCCCTATGGTATCAATCAATATTAATTACCATTTCCCAAATCTATATAACAACGTATATTGTTCATAGCATGCATGTACTCAGCTGAATGCATGCATGCCCTGATCTGGCTCTTCTGGCCAACGATTCAGTTAATTTGCTTCTAACTCTTTACTTTAATTTGTTTGTTCTTGAGGGGTTAAAAGGAAAAATAATACCAATATAATGAAGTTAATAAAGTGAATGGGGTTTTACAGTCATATATACATGCATGGAGATATGTACTGCATGCATGCTTGCATGTTTTCCATGCATATGGTACACATTTGGGGCTCAGAGACTGCATATACAAGTTAGTATTTCTTTCTTTACTACTAGGCATTATACATGTTATATTTTTTTATAAAACAAAATAGCATTGATATCTTTAAAAGAGAATAATTATAATCATTTATTCATTTTCTTATTTTTTTTCTTTTCTTTTTTTTTTACTTTTTCATATTTTGGGTATATACCATAAATATCTTCCAAATAGGAAATTCTTATTTAAAAAATTAAATAAGATTATTATGAGTAATAAAAATCTTATTCAGAGTATTTAACACAATTATATATTAAGGGCTCAAATTTGAAATTCCTAACTAATTAAACTAAAATAATCTCACAATAATTAATATATGTGTTCTATCTCTATTTTTTTATCTTTCTCTTACTTACTCCATTTTTTTAGGTAGACAAATATCACTATGCTTTAAAAAAATAGCAGAGAAATTAATGAAAATATTCACAATAAAATACTTTCATACATATAGTTATGAAATAATAAACCTTAATTAACATATTATAGAAAGCTAACTATATATATCTATCAACTCCAACTGTATCAAACTTTTGGTTTAATTTAGTTTTATTTGTCCAACAGCATTTTGACCAAGGGTTTATTATAAATTACAGTAAATTTATTAGTCGCCGTGGAGATATTTTAATATTTAGACCAATTAATTGTAGTCCAAATGCATTTTCTAATTCGTGAGTTATATATACATATACAGAATACTTACTACTACAATTTGGGAGCTTATATATTGAAGTGCTGTTAACTATATTCACTTTGCATCTTATATATATTCGAAAAACAGATGGTACATCATTAATCTTCTGATCTCACCCCACCATTAAACTATCGTAAACAACACAAACTTTTCTTCTATTCTACAAGAGGTCAATAAGGAATATTATATGCATCTAAAATAATATTCTTACTAATATCTTCCCTCGTACCCTAATTAGGTGAGAACGCAGATAAACAGATAAAGCTGGATGGATATACATTATTTGGTCACTCCATTATTCACTGACATATATGCATATATATTCTTTCTTCCCCCACCTATTGGGTTTACCACATTCCTTCCTTCTTCCTAGTGTGGCAGTTTAGCTCGATTACTTTTGTAATAACAATGAATAAATAAATAAATATGAAAATCTGAACATTATGCATGTGAATATGTCGGGTGGGCCCCAACAAAGGGTAACAATGAAGAAGGAAAGATCAACATCCTATGTCAGTGCTCCGGCTGCAAGGAACAGATGAGACTTTAGATGGTATTACCCAACCAGCAGAAGGCAGAAGGCAGATCATACAGCTGAACTATGCTCAGATAATTAAATATGATCATATATATATATATATATATATATATATATATATATATATATATATATGCTAAGTGCATGAGCACAAATTAATTAATTCTAGTATATATAATTATTCCCATTTATTTATTCTCTCGTGCATATTGTTTTTTTCCTCCTTCAAACAGTAGTAGTTTGGATTCATATATGCTATGATTTTGACATCTCCATGATGCAATGAGCATGTCTCCCAGGCTCACTATTGGATTCGATCTGTCTCCAATGCCTGATGCTTATTAATTCGACCCCACCCTCTTCTAGCTAGCTTCTTGCACTGCTCATTTTTAGCTTTCATATGGTGAGCCCCTACCTATTGATCCACATACATGCCCTTTGTTGCAATAATAAAACAAAAAGGTAAAGGGAGAAGCCAATGGTGTATAAGGGATTCATTGAGGTAAAATTCATTTTGATTATTAGAACCAACTTTGTTCGTTGTTTGAAGAGGTTGATGATATAGGACACAGAATAGGGAGAGACTAGAAAGAAAAAAAGCTTACATATTTGTGAATTTATTAGCGACATTTCTAGATTATTTTATGTTGTTTTTCTAAACATATTAAAATTATTATTTCGTTTCATATATTATATTTTTATTTAAATTAATTAAAATGTAGCATATAACTAATAAAAAAATTATATATATTGGATCGTGACTCATAGTAATCTGTATTTAAATTAATTACAATTATAGATTTTATATATATTGAATCATGTCTCATAGTAACTAGTAACACTATGTTTGAAAATGTAAATTTAGAGTTGTTTTTGATTTGGTTTTTTTGTTGTTCTTTCTCATGTTCCTTTAAAATCATATAACTTTCATAATTTTTAAAATTAAATATTATTATTAAATATTAATATATATTAATATAGTAGTTATTATAAAGTGTTATTTTGATGATGAGATAACATGAAAGAAACAATAAATAAGTCAAATCCTTGTTTTTATTTTTATCTTGTTTTTATCCATTGGATGCACATTGAAAAACGTGTCACAAACAATTTCAACTGCATAGCAAACATCTATAAAATTCAGTGCAAAAATTATTTTGCCAAAGGATCAAAATCGTTGATTTTGTTTTTATTGTTGGATTTGTATTAAAATAAGGCGTCATAGTAATTTTAAGTACAAATCAAACATGCAAGAATTTGATTTTAAAAATTTAGCCAAGGAGAACTAAAATTACTTAGGTCTTAAAGGAGGCGTGCGAATCCTTGGGGTTTGGGGGAGAAAAGTTCTTCCATAATTTTGATGACCCTCTTGCTTAACTACACACACGAACACACAGTATTTTAACCATAGTTGGCAATCATTTTTCATGTACTCTTAATTTCTTCTACGCGAAGATGAATTAATTGGTGCAGATTCTTCTCTTCATTTACATCATATACAAATCCCTCTCTAAATTAAGAAATTTTACACAATGAATTAATATATCTACTTAAATCTTTTCCCAATCATGAAAAAAAATCTACCTAAATTTTCTGTAATTAGCTTCAATGATGAAATTAAAAGGATTTACAAGTCTTAAATCTTTGTCTGTAACTTGTAAGAGACTTTATCATTTGAATCAGCTAAACCTTGATTTCAATATTCATTGATATATATTCTTAAAATCAATAGCGATCATATAGTCGATCTTGAATTTCTTATGTACTTAATAATTATTTCTAAATTTATCATAAATATTATGGTATCATGATCATACAGTACTGTAAAAAAAATCATCACAGTAGTTTTTCAAGGATTTTTAATTTATCACAAAAAGTAACTCTTGAAACATCTAAAACATTTAATACATTTCAAGTGATAATAATAATTTATTGACTGTTTTATACTCTGAGAATTAATTTAATGATAAAAAAATTAATGAAATGACACTATTTTTTAGACGAAAGAAAGAGTTTGCTCTTTTCTTTGTATGGCCACCCAATCATGAAAATGTTACCGAATCAAAATTATCAAACTCGAGAGTTTACGTGAATTCATGAAAATTTTATAGATTCGACTCGTAGACTCGTAAGAATTTATTTCATATAAAAAAAATAATAAAATATCTACAAATAACAAATCAATTAAACATTTCAACAATATAATAAAGTAAAATAGTAAATCATAAATTTCATAATACTTAAATATCTAAGTCTAGTAATGCATCACTACTAGATAATAATTTGTCGTTGTTATAGTAGTATTAGATTATTCTCTTCGAGAGTTTGATGTCACTAAATGAAGGTATGTTGAACACTAAATAAATAAAAAACAATTAAAAATTACTTACATTTTGATCTAATTTTTTTAACTTACTAACTCGTTAATCCGATGATAAATTTAATTTTTTTTTAATTTGCTGACTCGTTGACTTAGTGATAAACTCGAGAGTCTATCGAATTTACTTAGAGTTTATAGAGTTTACCAAGAGTTTATTAAAAAAAATTTATATGCGAGTCAACTCACAAAAGATTAATAGACTCGTAAATTCATAAAAGTTAACGAATTAATTCGAGAGTTTGATAATTAGAGAATCACTGAGGCCCGATCAAAGAAAGCTTTTGCTTCCATTGCAAATTCCAATATTCAGGTTTCAAAATTTCATAAAGGTAAAAAAGGGGGAAAGAAAGATGCAAGTAAGAAGAAGGGGGAAAAGGTTGAGACAAAAAGTGTGACTGATCTAGCAAATTGGGGAAGACTGTTAGGGAAAAAGAATTTCTCACAGTACCAAACCCTACGGATGGTCTGATTTTTGTCCCATAAAAGCTGCATGGCTCCCGTTTGTCGCTATGCCAACTCTCAACTCTACCATATGTATGTTTCCCTATCATGTCATGTTTCCACCCTCAATAGAACTAAAAAAAAATAAAAGTACATGCTTGTTAAAGGAGCAGGTCCTATTAAAATAATGTAATAATAATGGGCTTATAAAAAAATGTAATTAATCATGGTGTTATCATCATTCATCGATGTCCCTGTGTAATGTATACTTTTGGATCGCTATGGTTAAAGTGCAATGTGTTATGAGGCGAATTGAACACGTACATATTTTAAAAGAAATTAAAACCAGCGGTACGGTTTATAATTTTATAAAGGATTTGATTTCAGTATTAATGTAATTTTTGTTAGTTTAATAACCACAAGAACATCAATATAATTTTTTTTAGCCTATAAGGTTATAAAAATTATAAGAATCTTCAAGGAATAGATTTTAATAATTTTATGTATTTGATCGTGGATATATTTTTAAGTGAAGGGCGTGAGACAAAGAAAATTTGAACACGATATATACTGTACAATGAAAACACATTAGGTACTCACTTTCTCTAAAGATAAAAGCTACATGAGCAAATTTCATAAGCCTTATTTGTATTGGGCAGATAACATCAGCCTTATTTGTATTTAATTAGAATTATTAACTAAATTAGATGTAAGAAAAATTTCATAATAATTATATTCAAAAAACTAGTATTGATGAATGGATATTGACGGCTGTGTGGGGATCTTGTTTTATTGGCTATCCAATCCAATCATATTAAATTAGATTTTTAAAGTATTTAAATCAAATTTGATCTAATTCAATTAAGATTTGATCATAAATAAATTGAATAATAAATTTTATTTTTTAATCCGACTTAATCCATATTATATAATTAAATTTATTGTTATATATAAATTAATTATCAAATATAAAATTCATTAATTTTTACCTCACATAATTTATTAAATTAAACCATCCATTATTTTTTATTTTTTAAGTTGTTATCTTTATATCTGTTTTGATTTTGTTTATATTTTCTCATACTAATCCAATACTTTATTTCTATCTCGTATTAGTATTGAAAAGATTAATTCTATTAGTCAAATATTATCATAATTTGATCTCTTTTGATATTTTTAGTCATTATATGCTTATAAAACATTAGACAAAAATAAATTATTATTCTAAAAACAATTATTTCTTACAAAATAATTTTTTTCTCAAATACCAAAACTGATTAACCCAATTCAACTTAACTTATTTATGATCGTTGAATTATGTTGGGTCTATAAAAAAATAACACAAATTCAATTTAACACGTTAAATTTTAAGCATGTTAGATAATAGGTTTAATCAAATATGATCCAACCCGACATGTGAATACCCCCAATTATAAGAGTTTTATCATAGGTTTTGATTGTTTATTTTGATAGTTTTATCATATGAATTTTTATCATATCATAAAGTTATTAAAATAAACAAATTTTCTTTCTTAACATATATATAAATAATATATATAGATACAAATAAATATTTTATATTATTGTTTAATCATAAAATATGTGATAATTTTATTTGTTTTTATAATAATTATTTTATAAGTTGTGTTAATAATTATTTACTTGTGTAAAAAAATATACTAATAACATCGTATGTCTATAAACCTTTTTAACATCCCATCGTCGGAGAAGAATGAAGGAATTTTGCATTAAAACCTGGAAGATAAAAAGCTCCAGGGTGTTTTTCCAGATTGGGATATATTTGTACTCTACAGTCTTTCTATTATTCTCTTGACTTGAAATAAATGCATTTTATGATGGTTAGTATCGTTTTTCTTAAAAGGCAAAAGATATTTTATTGATATCATCACTCAGTTTAGCACAAGTGGTGCCCAACCTAAGTAAGAATTTATGATGATTATCATTAATATGATTTCTCCCTTTCATTTCCAACCCAACATTACTAAATTTTAAATTCGTGCAATTTAAATTACATATTTTGAAATTTGTATTTAATAAATTTTTAAAATATACGTACATAGATAAAATTATCAATTATTAACATTTCAACTCCTCACCATATCTCACCTCAATCGGTAACATTTGATCTTATTAAACATTCTAACTACTAGTCCTTTTTATTGATAATGGTGCATGATATTTCTAACCTTAAAATTTTCACATGTAACAACATAATGATTATTAACAAGCGTGATTAGTGCTTCTCTGAATTCATATAGTCAATATATAACTGAATTCACACTCACATATATCATTTAATTTTATTAATTTTAAGTAAAAAAAAATAATGTTATACTTAAGTTCTCCTTCATATTGTTTGTGCTTGCGTGTGATTAATTCTTGACATAGTTATGATATTGTACGCGAATAAGAAATTGCATAGTTTTGTTATATATTATGATGTAAACATATTGTTTGTGTTTGCGTGTGATTAATTCTTGAAAATATCTTTCAAGTATTGGATAATGTTTGTATTATATAATAAATACTTTGTTACTAATAAAAAATATTTTGTTTAAAAGAGACCCCATAAGTGTGTTGTTAAAAAATACTTAAAAATATTTTAAGTAGTGGATAGTTTTTGTATTATATAATAAATATTTTTTTATTAATAAAAAAAAATATTTTTGTGTACTTGACTGATATTTTAAAGATATTGGTTAAAATTTGGTAGAAAAGAAAAGGATAAAAATTAGGATTGATATAGTATGTCAGAATTTAAAATTTAAATTAGCATTAGTTAAGATTGTAATAATATTGAAGTTCAGTTTATCTAAACAAGAAAGATATTGTAACGAAACAAAAAAAAAAAAAAAAAACTAAGATATTTTAAAATTTTTAGTTACAACATAAGCAAGAAAGATATCCCTTCAATGCTTCACTTCCCATAGTCTTGGAAGGATCTTTGCAATCTTTTCTCTAAGCTAGTGCATATAACATGGTGCATCAAATCAATACCCCGACCAAGAGTTTCCATGATGAAGATTTCAGTGATTTAGTGTTTGGTTTTATGACTAATCGAGGGACAACTCCCCTTCGTCAATCATGGGATGGTCAATATTTTTGCTGAATGTCCAAGGTTCTGAGATATGTCATGGAGTGTTTGACCATTTTATGACAATGCCACAGAAAACAATTTGTTTAGGTTGTCAACAATTTTTTTCTCTAGATGTTCATTTCTAACAAGACCCAAGGCCAGTTCTGGTGTTTGAATTCCTTTACATGTCATTTTCAGTGTGACTTAAAAAACAAATAATGAATGTCCCTATTTATCCTTTCCCGTGTGCAAAGTTTTTCAACTTAGAAAAAAATGACAGCTTTAAATGACCATAATGACAAAGAAAAAAAATTGAATTATGTCTTATACTAATGAATAAAAAAAATATTATGAATAGTTTTAGGCATTTTGATCTAATTTTTTTCCGATTAATGGATGTAACTCAATTAGTTAAATAATATACAAATAATTATAAATCTTAATCTTTGATTTTTATGAATAAATCTAACTACTTCTCATTTGTAGTCCAATAAGTCTTGACATTTTCATAAGAGGTATTTGTGTTCTTGTAGCACAAATCTGGATTTGGATGACATCATTAAGACCGTTTTAAAAAAAACTGAATTGAATTGTGTTAAATAAACCAAACAATTTTGAATTAAAAATTTAACTGAACTGTTCGATAGTTTAGTTTTAAAAAACTGAACTGCTCCAAAACCAAATTGTTTGAACCGAATTAAATAACCTATGGGATTATTTGGATGAATAAAAAATAGAAATAAATTAATAAATATCATAAAAAAAACTTTTTTATAATAAGAATAATAACAACTTTGTAAAAAAAATAATAGTAATAGTAATAATAATTAATTTGACCAAAAAAATTAAACTTTTTACCAAGATATTTTTCCTAATAAATAAACTAATTTTTATTTTTTTAATATTAAAATAATTAAAACTGAATACAAACAAACAAACACACACATCCCTCCTCCACACCCAAACTTTCTGAGTTTGGGCAAAAGCTTTTCCCTTATGGACTCCACACTCATTGCCCCTTCTCTCCCCAACTTCCTCTCACTTTAGAGGGAACGTTTTCCCTTGATAACCTCCACACTCATTCAAATTCTCCCCCCAAATAAACAGAGAAGGTATCTCTCCCTCACAAACTTAATGTATAACCTCTAAACCCAAAGTTTTTGATTCTGCAAAAACCTAAATCTCAGGTTGAAGCATCCTCTAAATAGAATTTTCTTGAGAACAGGTATTACAATGAAACAAGTGCTCTGAAAAAGGTAAATAAGCTTAAGCACAGAACAAAACTATATCACAAGTGAAGAAACTGAAGTATTTGGACATGGTAATAACTACTACAACAATAATGAATACTAGCCAAGTTACTATGAGCACTATATATGTTCATGTTCCCAATTTGTATTTTCAAATGGATTGATAAGTTTACAAAGCACTTGATTATCCCAAAAATAGTCATCATGAATAGCCAGGATCCAGATTCACAATTTCCATGCATTCCTATTTCCTGCAGTGAGCGAATTGGAACAGTTGGAAAAAGATTATACAGCTCATATTTTATCTCTGTCAATGGGATTTAAAACTTGTATTCAAAATTTGAATTGATTGATCTCCATCCAACGATTCCAGTCCGTTCATTATGTGCAAGAAGAAAATTGTGACAGTTCACAGTTGCAAAACCAGATCCAAATAGCCATTCCAATGAAATCACAAAGCCCAACAAGGAGAAGACCTAGTAGCTGGCTACAGACAACTCAACTAAAGGTACACTCATCCTCTTCTGAGCATTTTTCCTTTTTCTCAGCAGTGTCCACTTGGGAGTTAACACGCATGATCAATTCACAAGCCACTGCACACATTACAGAGCAAAGTCAAAATTACTTCAGACTAATTCGGACACACATGCATGTTACATTCAACAATTCAATCAGTAATCCAAAATCAACTCTATCAAAATCTAAATCACAAATGGGCATTTAAGCATTAGTTTGGGACAGCAGAGCTTCCCACCCTCGCATGTTAAGAAATTTAAGTTTTTAACATATTGGATTATCGGTGCAAATCTTCCAAAAGTACATTCAGAATAAAAGATACAAAAGTATTCCTTCTTCCATAGTGTTGAACACCATCTACCTCTAACGGCAAAGCAATGGTTATTCAAACATTGAACACCCTCTAATAGTAAAAACAAGGGTAATTAAAACGTTGAACTAATGGTAATTCAAATCCTGAGCACCCTCTAACAATAAAGCAATGGTAATTCAAACATAACTTATAATTTCACAACTAGAGATAACGGAAAATATAATGTCAGCACCAAATTCATGATGACCAACCAAGGTTTTAACAAAGGGGGCAAGATCCTCTCCATTTCTTCAAGTGTACAATATAACCACAATTACAATCCCATCAGTCGCATTTACAAGGATCACAATGCAATCCACAACCACAATTCAAAATCATGTTGATGACAGGAAAGGTGTTGACTCTCCGGTGTTTAGGCAAAGCCAAAGTTTTTCTAATTTTTATTTTTGTTCAAAATCACATAAAATAAAGTTAAGGGCATTAAGGCCATGTGAATCAAATTTCAACTATAGATATCCGGCCACATTGTTCTCTCCCCATCAACAACAAGGCATACAATCGAAACCTCACAGCGAAAACCACAGAACCAAAAAACTACCCCAATTCAAGAGACAGACCATACATACAATAACCAGAGTTAACCATATCTACAAAAACAACACAACAGTACCTACAACAATCCAAAAACACCCCCTTCTCACGACGGCAATGGATACTTTCTCGGCCTCCCCCGTTTCTTCGGCCCCGTCCCCGATCCAACCCCGTTCGTCATCGCCGCCCCCGAGCTTGTCACCCTCGCCGTCGCCACCGGAGTAACACTCCCAGCGCCATTCTCAGCCGGCACCGGCATCCAATTCGGCAGCGAAGAAGCCTGTTGTGGCGGAGGAGGTGGTGCCTGCACCGGCATCGCCGCCACAGGAGCAGCTTCTTTTTCCGGCGGAGAACCGAAGCCGCCAACAACAAACCCCACGGGGAAGAACCCCCAACAGCAATAATAAGCCTCCTGTCCCGGAACAAGCGGCGGCAACGACGGAACCGTGACGCCGTGAAAGGATCTATCACAATTCTGGCACCGCAAGCAATAACCCTCGTAAACCCTAGGGTACTCATACAAACGATAACAATAAGGACACGCGGTCCAGAAAGTAGAGCTCCTTTTCCTCCTCCTCCGCCTCCTCCTCGAATTCTCGTCCGCGAGAATGTCCTCGCGTGCCGCAGCGCTGTTGCGGCCGGCGCTGGGCCCAGGCCCAGGCCTCCGGACGGGGAGCTTCTCCTGCTGCTGGACCCATTCGGGAACGGACAAATCGACGCGGGAGAAGAAAGTGAGGTCCTTGTCATAAACGGATTTCTTGACGGGGTCGGATAAGAGGGTCCAGGCATCGGCGACGAGCTTGAAGGCGTGGCCGGCGAGGTGAAAGCGGGACTTGTCGGGGTGGAGGAGGAGGGCGAGGCGGCGGTACTGTTTCTTGATGAGGTCGAGGTCGTCGGAGCGGCGGTCGAGCTGGAGGACGGCGTACCAGTCGGGGTGGCTGTTGACGCGCTTGTCGGCGGCAAGGAGGACGTCGACGATGGCCATGATCTGGTCGGAGGCTTCAAGGAGAGGCTCGGTTTCCTGAGCCAGGATGGCGAACTCGCGCGAGCCCATGAGATCGCGGTTCTGGAGGAGCTTCTCGGCGATCCCCAGAAGACGTTCTGCTTCGGCGCTGTGCATTCTCAGTGAAGGAATTGGGTTGCTTGGCTCAGTGATGTCGGAGGAACAAGTGCACACTCTTTCATGTGGAAAGGGGGCATTTTTATTTTATTTTTTTTAAGTTTTTTTTCTTCTACTATACTACTAGCTAGCTACATTGAACTAATGAATGTATCTCTTTAATTTGAGAGGAGAAAAAATAGAAAAATGAATGCATGTAATAAATGAGTCAATAGAAATAAAATAATGGGTAAATATTCATTTTATCAGATGTGTGAAATTATGATAAATTCGTTTCTAAAAGATTTTTTTTTAATTTTGTGCAAAAAAATACTATAAATTAAGTTGATTAAATTGATAAGATCATTTTGTCATTAAGTTTTAATGTTCAAATATTAGTTTAATAATAAATTATATTTTATGAAAATCAATTTGACATTAAGATGTAAAATTTAAGATTTATTAAATTATTCATAGGATTAATTGTCGCATTTCTTGCATATTCAATAACAAGATTTAAATTTTTCATCTTTTAGAACTCAATTTGACATTTAATCACGTTTATATGGTAAATTTATATAAAAAAGAGAGAAAATAATTGGAAAAAAAATGGAAGAATAAGGTTATACATTCACAATGTAAAATAATTTTGCATTATTGTTATTTAATCACATTTATATGGTAAGTTTGTTGGCTTTGACTTTTATAATAACCATCTAATTAAAAAGCCATATCATATTATTTGATTTGTGATTAAATGATAATATAATAATAGAAATGTCAATGAATAAAAAAGAGAAAGATAATAAATGTAGTAATAGAAATGTCAATGCATAAAAAAGAGAAAGATAATAAATGCAGTGAGTAAATTATAATGCGTCAATTTGTTCAAACTTAAAAAATAAGTGAGTATAAAAAAGTGATTTCTTACGAAATTGATAAGAATATTTTCTTAAAAATACTAGAAAATAATTTATTTAAAAAATTATTATCATTGTAGGTTGTTTTACATAAAACAATACAAACTAATAAATGGATGAAAGACAATACAATTTTAAAAAATTAACTTTATTACCATTAATTCCTTTTTAGTTTTTGTTCTCCATAACATTAATATTATAATGAATATAAGTAAACAAAATAATAATTAATGTTACATTGAAAATTAAAATAACAAATATTTTTTGACATTTTTTTCTTTTTACACTATAATTATTATGATGAGACTAAAGAGGTATAAATTTTAGAGAGTTTTATTTCATTAGTTTCTTTTCTTATTTTATAATTAATAATGTAATAAATGAGTCAATAGAAAAAAAAAGGTGTAATAAACAAGTCAATAGTAGAGAGAAAGAGACAGAAATGCTTTTGTTTCCTTTTTGTTTATCTTTTAAGGTTTTTGTATAACCTAATAAATGTAATAAATTTTTTGAATAAAATAAAATAGTAGTGGATTTTTTTTATCCTTTTTCGTTTCTACCCCATAAAGTGCATAAGTGTAAATCAATTAAAAATTATTCTCTTCATTTTACTATGATGTTTTAGCAATAATTAAAAAAATTATTCTAAATTAGTTGTAATTTTACAAAACCAATGAAATATTAATTTTTTTTTCATGGAATACCCTTGGTGAAATTAATTGTTACTAGTTAACTAATTAGAGAAATAAATGACATTTTTAAAAGTTACATGATGATTTTTATGAAATTTATGATATTAATCGGATTTCTTAATACATGTGTCAAAACATTAAACATCATGTAATATCCAATTTAAAGAGTATCTGAAAAATAAGAATATAATTAACAAAGAGTAATTAATGTTATTTTGAATTTTTAAAATGACTTAAATATAAACAAAATTTTGTAAAAAAATCCGACAGTTAAAAAAATGGAGGAAGTAGAAAGAAAATTGGATTAAAATGAAATGGAAGATAAAGTCAATATATGTTTATTGTTTTAAAATTATTACCAAGCTACTCTCTAATAAAAAATTTAATATATTTTTTTTATTGTTTAGAGCATCTTTAATAATATGTTTTCTTTTATTGGTTAGAGTATCTTTAATGGTATTTATATAAGCTATCTAATTTATATTACCTTAATTTTTTAAGCACCTCAATTAATTTTATTTTCAATGGATATTTTCATTAACAAATTATTTAACTCGTAAATATTATATTTCTCTTTCCTACATTTAATATAAAATTAAGTAACTCATGAGTAATACTACTTCTTTAAATAAGTAATTCTATCCAAATTTCAGTAACTTAAAATTACATGTGACATATTAAAATAATATTTTGTTTGTTAAACAACCCATTAAATAAGTCCATTGTAAATGCTCTAAAAAATTATTGAAATTGATAAAATTTTGTGGGTTTTACATCTTATTCAATGCTCCAACATTGAATGACCATTAAACCCAAGGTAATAAATGTAGTAAGAGAAAGATGTTTAATAAAAAAAAAAAAATATATATATATATATATATATATATATATATATATATATATATATATATAGTAACTAGTAAGAAAAATGATATCGGATCAATTTATTTTAACTTAAAAAAGAAGTGAGTATAAAAAAGTAATTTCTTAAGAAGTTGATAAGAATTGTTTCTTAAAAATATTAGAAAATAATTTACATAAAAAATAGTTTATATTTTAGATAAACACATAAAAGAACAGAAAAAAAAATACTTATTTTATTTAAAAAAAAGACTTAAACAAATAGGTCTATTAACACAATTTTTTGAACAATTCTTTTTTTTATGGAAATCAATTTAGACTGAAATTTGTTACAAACTAATTCCCCTATGTCATTATAATTGTCCTTATATGTTACTTTACGCAGACAAAAAAAAGTAATATATGGACGAAAGAAAATATAATTTTACAAAATTAATTTTATAATCATTAATTTATTTCAATTTTCATTATTGATATCATTAATATTATAATAGATATAAGTAAAAAAAATAATTAATATTACATTAAAAAATTAAAATTAAAATTATTTTGAGATAATTTTTTCTTTTTACGTGACCGTTATTATAAGACAAAGAAGTATAAATTTTAATTAGTTTCTTTTTCTGATTTTAAAACTAATAATGTAACAAATGAGTCAATAGAAAAAAAAAGTTTAATAAATGAATCAATAGAAGATAGATAGACTGATAAACTTTTTTAATTTCTCTTTTTATGTATCCTTTAAGGTTTTTTCGTAGAAACATTAATACAATAAATTTTCTTCATTAAAATAAAATAGTTTTGGATTTTTCTATTTTATCCTTTTCGTTTCTACTCCACAATAATGGAAGTGTAAATTAATTAAAAATTACTCTCTCTATTTCCCTATATATGGCGTTTTAGCAGCAAACAAAATTGTTCTAAATTAGTTGCCGTTTTACAAAATTAATGAAACATTAATTATTTTTTCCCATGAAATACCCTCACTGAAAGTAGTTGTTACAAAAGTATTTAATATATCATTAATTATGTAAAACGATATATATTTTGGAATACTTTTTTTTCTCTAAAATGTCATATATTTTGAAATAGAGAGAGTAATTGATCATTAGAGTGATAAAGAGTATCTTTAAAAATTAAATGATAATTTTTATAAAATTTAAGATATTAATTGTTAACCAGGGTAACAAACAGAAATTAGAAAAGAAAAATAGACATGGAGTTAAGTGTGATTTGGCCTAAAGCAAACTATGGGCCTACACCTTTGATCAATGGAGATTACAAGTATTAGTCGATCAATGCTCAACCTCTGGTTTCATCAGTAAAGGTAATGAGGAAAAGGTGTTGAGATCAAGAAAGGCACTCTATGGGTTGAAACAGGCACCTAGGGCCTGGAACAAGAGAATTGATAAATTTCTCTGATTCTGGTTTTGAGAAATGTTCAGTTGAGCATGGTGTGTATGTCAAGCTTACTGACCAAGATCAGGAGGCATTGTTCATTTGCCTATATGTAGACGATCTACTCATAACTGGCAGCAGCTCCAAGAGAATTGAAGAGCTGAAACAGAATTTGAAAAATGAATTTGAAATGACTGATTTAGGAACCATATCCTATTTTCTGGGCTTAGAATTTTAGCATTCTGAGAAAGGTCTATTCATGCATCAGAGAAAGTACTTACTTGAAGTACTGCAGAAGTTTAATATGATGGACTGTAATGTTTCACTTACACCAGCTGAGGTGAATTTGAAGTTGGATAAGTGTGAGAATGAGGCTGCGGTGGATGGAACTGTATTCAGACAAATTGTGGGAAGTTTGAGGTATATTTGTCATACAAGACCTGAGTTAGCATTCAGTGTTGGGATGATTAGCAAATTCATGAGTGATCCTAGGCACTCTCACATGGTTGCAGCCAAAAGAATTTTGAGATATCTTAAAGGTACACTGAATATGGGCATTTTATTCCCACATCAAGATGAGAAGGTTAGACCACATCTTGTGGCTTATTCAGACTCTGATTGGTGTGGAGATGTTTTAGACAGAAGAAGTACCATGGGATATATATTCATGATTGCTGGTGCACCTATATCCTGGAGCTCAAAGAAGCAAAGTGTTGTAGCTCTTTCAACTTGTGAAGCTGAGTATATTGCAGCATGTTCAGCTGCTTGTCAAGCTTCATGGCTGTTTTCTTTGCTTCAAGAACTTGGAGTCATTACTGGAATGGCTATTGAATTGTTAGTAGACAGTAAATCTGCTATTGATCTAGCAAGGAATCCAGTCTCTCATGACCGAAGCAAGCACATTGAGACTAAATTTCATTTTCTGAGAGATCAAGTGGCTAAAGGAAAGGTTAAGCTAGTGCATTGCAGAACTGAGGTTCAGCTAGCTGACATAATGATTAAGGCTTTGAAGGTTGACATATTCAAGGAGCTGAGAAGGAAAATAGGAGTTCAGAGTTTGGAGGATTAAGAAGTTTTGTTCAATAAATGTTGCTATATTGTTCTTGTTGTTGATTCACTATTTTTGAATCAAAGGGGGTGTTAGGGATAATTCAAAACAGTTACTAGTTTATTAGTAATTGATGGTGATTAGTTAGTTGAGTTAGTCTATATATATAGACATATCATTACGTGTAACAGAATATATACAATACAATAGAATAATAGAAATTTTCCTCCTAAATCTTTCTCTCACGAGTTCATGTGTTTAGATTGATTTCTGTGTTTCTTGTTTCTCCTATTTGCTCCAACATTGTATACAGTCGGTGCATGACAAGACTAAGTTGTCTCTAGCTACATCAACTTATGCATCAGATAATTCAGATAACATAACTATCATTGAATGTTTCTCAATTAGAAATGAAATAGGATCATCTTATGATGATCAACGAGGTGAAAACAATAATACAACCATGGAAAACAACTTTGAGCATTTTCCAGAAATTCTTGGTTCTCTCATGGGAATTTCTCAATGGTCAAATATGATGTGTGTCAGCCACAACAATGGAGACCAAGACTTGTATTGTAAAGAGACACCAACAATACAATTGGATCAAGTTTCTAATGCATTAGATGACAAATTCACATGTGATGATGATGATGATAATGATTTTGTGATAATTGACAGCATGGAACCTAATCATTGGAAGGAACAACCTATGAAAAAGAGGCGGCTGCAAAGGTGAAGTGATGGACTCCTGAAAGAATCCAATTTGTAGTTGGTTGTGTTGTATTCATATAATTTCGCATGATTTATAGGTTCAGCTTTGCCAACATTTGAATAGTTTCTTGTTGTAGTGATCAACATGACATAGCTTACATATCTTTTTGATCATATATGCCATTTCTATAGCTTACGGGCTTACGGCTATTTGGTTGGCTGAATTCATTCGCCCATTCTTTTTGGTATTCATTCTATAGAAAATAGATTGTCATGTAAAACAGTTTCTTATATGGGAATGGTGTTTTTGCCGTTTCACATTTTTATTTGCGTAGAATAAGGCTTAAAGTTAGTTCGCCTAGCAAGCCGGCCGGCTTAGTGGTTGATATTTTTACTTAATAATTACTAATATTTTAACCTATATACTACACAAGATAGATAGATGTTTATTTTATGCAACTACAATTTATAATAAATAATTATTTTTACAATATAAATTGTATTATAATTAAAAACTATAATAAACAATTTTTTCATATATAATTATATTTTAGATTTATGATAGAAGTTTATTTTTAATTAGGCTTAAATCTAATTTTGATCCTTTTATTTTTCTCAATATGTAATTTTGGTCTATCTATTTTAAAATAGAGACATTTAGTTTCTCTATTTTAAAAAATTTCCAATTTTAGTTTCCTATTGCAAAATAAAGACATTAGTCATCCTATTTTACAAAATTTTAATTTTAACTATGTTTTATTTCTTTTATTTTGATTCAGTTGATCCTAAACCTAACATATTCATCTAAGGTATCATTACAGAATGATTTAATTAATTATAATATAAGAAATAAAATAAATAAAACATAGATAAAAATGAAGATTGAACCAAAATTGCTGATTATTTTAAATATGGAGATTAAATTTGTGAATCTTCTCAAATATAAGGACCATATGTTTATATTTTGAAATATGAGGACTCAAATCATAGTTTTTTTTATATAAATAAAAGGATCAAATGTCTTTATTTTAAAATGGAAGAACTAAAATTACGGATTGAACAAAATAGGAGAATCAAAATTTCATTTGAGCCTTTTAATTATTGATATTTTTAAAAAATTAAAATAAAATTTAATTTAAAATAAAAGATGAAAAAGATATGTTATAAGAGAAAAGATATGAAGGAAATTTTCTTAAAATGTTCTCGTTTAGAAAAAAGAAAATTCTCTTAAAAAGGCTTTCTTTAAAGATAATTCTTAAATGATCCCGTTCAATATAGCTTTTCTACTTAAACTTACGTGGACAATAAAATGAGTTTTGCTTCTTCAAACAAATGACTAATAAGTTGACTCCTTATAAACATGTTGAAAAAATTCAGTTATTTATCAATTATATTGAATATGGTCTTTAATAAACTGTTCTAGTTATTTTATTTTTCCTTTTAAATTTCATTTAACATTTTAGATGAGTAAAAAATGTTGTATAAAAATATAGTATTTATTTGAGAATGGTAATGTTAAATTTTTTTTTATCTGCAATGGTAATGTTAAATTTTCATCTTATATTAAAATCACACCGTAAGAGGTTTGATATCTGATCCATGTGTGTGAAAAAAAATATTTGTTGGAATATTTGAAATCCTTGATGAATGTACATCAAGAGATTAGTTCTTTCTTGATAGACAAATACTCGAGTTTGTCCCTTTTTTAAGTTTTAAAAGTAAATTCATAGAAAATTCCTTTCATCTTTTTATATTAAATATTGGTTTGTTTCATTTTTCTATTAAAGAATAAATCTATTTTGAGTAAAAAAATTTAAATGTCTCCTATGATCAACGAAAAATCAATAGTGTTATTAATTAATTTTAATTATAATATGTTATATCACCAATTAGAATCTTCTAATTAATGATTATGTGATTATAATTTAGTGAGAATGAATATGATGATGTCCGGTGACGTATAGACAAAATCTTATTTTATATAATATAATAGATAATAAATAATAGATAACATTTTTTTATATTTTTTATTTTACAATACACACTGAGTTAAAACTTATAACCTTGTCCATACTACTTAGTTCCATCACTAGGTCAATCCCAGAGATATTCTTTATAACATTTCATTTAAGTTTCAATGTTATATTTAGATCTGTATCAATTGACTTTGGTTCTATGTTAAAAAAAAACTTATTTTATTCTTAAGAGTTTGTTTTAGTAAACAACAAGTAAATTCAAACTTTACATTCAATAACGTAAATGAGACAAATTTAAATATTATAAACTTAATTTTAAAAACTCCAAAGAGTATATATGTTTTGTAACAAAAACAAAGTATGTCTGTAATGATAAAACAAATTAATTTAAGATAAAAGAATGGATAAAAGTTATCTTATGATAAGTTTCATATTTAGAAATTTGTTTACCCTCCTTATTTCTTCTTCTTTTTATTTTGTTTTTAGAATATCAAAATAATAAACATTACAATACTTCATGAAAAGATTAATTGATAGAATATATATATATATATATATATATATATATATATATATATATATATATATATATATATATATATATATATATATAATGAGTTAAACAAGAGATGACCTCAATTTTTATAATTTTAAACAAAGTAATTACGAATTTTACGTGTGACATATATAAATAGATGCTATATTGATTCTTAATTTTATAATTTTAAAAATCAAATAATTTTCTCTTAATAAAATAAAAAAAATAACATAACCATCTTTTAATAATCTTAACAACGTAACTAAAATTATATTATATCTTTAAAATGTCAAGAATTGCTTCGGAAGAATTTTTTTTATGTACAGTGATCATACTGAGATTTGAAGTATATTATCCAAACCCAAGGATAGTAAGTATAGAAACCACTAAAAACTCCTCATTAAATCAACATAAACTCTTATCATATTTTTGGAATGACTACTTTGAAACCAATGCTACTCCAAGCAACAAAAATATAATGCAAGGTAGAGAGAATTAGCACTACCAGTCTCCAATCTCTAGCACTATTTCTCTGCAACTAAAATCTCAACCGTGTAAACATTCTCTTTCATTACTAATATCTAATAATTGTGTAATCAACAATCCAAATTAACCCTAGTGTACTATTTCGTTCGACATATATCTCCAACGTAATTTACTACAAAGTAATTTTATGAAGCTAGCTTATAGCTTCACGTCGCAAACGTATAGTTTCTTCCTTCTCAATAATTTCTAAACCCTAATGGTGCAGTATCGATTCAGAACGTTACTAGTAAACCTTGAACTTTCCTCATTCCCGACACCTCTCACACACTTCTCAAATTCTTCATCACCTCACCCGCCACACCATCATTACTATTACTACCCCCCTCCACGTGCCTTCCACGTGACTATCTCCGACGTCAAGAACAACACATCTCGCAGCTGAAAATCACTCCACCGGACCTGTGTTCTGTGCCATCCAACGATGTTGTAGCGGTTGTTGCTGCCGTGGCAACGTCGCTTTGGCCTCTTTCGACGTCCGATTCTCCCTCTAAGTTTCACTTTGGCGGCGGCATCACCGTCATCCAAGATGAGGACAACCTCGCGGGGCTCAACCTTGTAGTGGCAGAGCGGACACGTGGAACGCGTGCTTGCACTTGGGCAATAGCCTCAAAACCTCGGGATCCTCGAACCTGGCTAGACAAACCTTGGAAAAAACCCAAATCCCACTGGAGATCAAATCAAAATTGAATAAGTGAGGAACAACTCTTAAGTTAACTTTTAAGGTTGAGTTAGCCCTAATCTCAAATGTAAGAAAACTGCACAGTTTCTTAATTTCTTTTGCCCCCTCAGCGACCCAAACCTAAAAATCGGTAACGCTTCCAGAACATCATGGTCGACGCTGGAGTTCTTCCGCACGTGCGAGGGCCGGAAGTTCGTGTTAACGTTGAAGGTGTTGGTGTCGTTGCAGTGCTTGATGTGGATGAGGAAAAGGAAGGTGAGGGAGAACGTGGTGGTTAACACGACCACTATATATAACACCCGTGCTTAGCTTGAACGGATCCGAATAGGAATAGTGACCGATCGAGGGAACCGGGGATGATGACGTGGCGGCGGTGCTGCGTCGCGGAGGATGAAGGGGGTGGTGAGAACGAGGAATAGTGTTGTAACTGTGAGAGTTTGGAATAGGAGGAAAGAAGTTGCACCACCCATGTATATGTTATGTGTGGCAAGGGAAACCTGATGCTATGTTTTGTTGTTGCTATTTATTTACTTGTTTTTTATATTTTATATTTTATGTTTTTAGGTTTAGCAGGGTGATGACACTAGGTTTGGTTTGTTTGTTGTCTTTTTTCATGTTCTTCCTGTTTTATTAAAATAACAATGAATAACTATTTAATGGTAATATTTAATTTTAAAAATCATAAAAATTATATAATGAGGCTGATAAATAAATAAAAAAACGTGGGACGAGGACTCCAGGAGGGTTAGGCTTTGTTGGGAGAGATTCTAGTCATTCTACGGTAGGAATTCACGGGAACAAAAATGTTATTTGTACATCCAAAGTACTAGTTGTAGTTTTTTGGTACATACAATACTAGTTAGTTTGATACCTATTAACTAACAATTGAGACAAAATAATGAATAAAAAATATAGATATCAAATATAAAAAAGTTTAACAAGTATTAATTAGATAGTTAAAAAATAGGGTGTTAAAAATCATTATTCTTCACAAGAAATATGTGTATGCATGCTAGTAAGAGAAAAGATAAATGCCTTTAACTTCTCAACTTTTTTTTTTTTATGAAAGAAAGGTATTCTTATAGTGGGAAACCACAAAATTATTCACTAGAGACCTAGATATCATTGAAGTGTGTTTTGCTTTTTCAAACAAAAATTTCTCCCCATACTTATGACAAAAAAATTAAATACTTGATAACATACTTAAAAAGCTAGTTTATTTACCAATTGTGTCAAACCTTCAACTTTAATTAACCTTGCCTCTTTCTTCTCCCATTTCTCACACATCTCTTTGATCAACGCCATTAAGCAAGGCATGTCCAATGCTCATTAACATTAATCTAGTCATCCTCTATGCACAAGTAGAACTGTCAAAATAAGTATGTTCCAATAGGCCAAAAAAATAGGTCTGATTGGATTATAGAAAACATGGCCTAAATAGAATTGGATTTTTTTGGTCTGACTTGTTTAAACTGTTAGGTCAAATGAGCTCGGGCTGTTCCTACGACACAATAATACACATACCCAACTTCAACAAATTGTTTTTACAACTTTGTTGTGTTCGATCTCAATTTTGTAATGTATAGATGTCTTACCTCCCTTTACAACCGAGTATTATTTAATATTCGCATAGTGAATATACACTACGTACTACATAGCGATCAATGGCTATCCCAATAGGAATCTGTATTCTCTATTTTTCTTATGAACGTAATATTGTCCGATTTTGAAAAAAATATTGCATTATTATAAAATTGCTGGACCACTACACATGAACATGAAATAATTGAAATGGTATGTTCCCAACAATAATAAGTTTGTGTTTGTGTGTTTCATAAGTCATAACAGAGCCCTAATATGATGCTACGAGAAAATAAGAAAATCCTCATTGTTGAATAGTGGGCTTTGTGGACGATTGTAAAGAAATGTAGTCATGAGCCATATACTGCAAAACTACATGATCCTTTAAAATTTCATGGAGCCCCGATCACATGCAATATCAACGTCAACTGCAGTTAGGTGCCGAAATACATCTTTGGTATAAAAAAAAGTCTAGTAATCTTTTTAATCAAAACATCATCCAAAATGTGCATTATTTTGGGGAGGGATATTTTCGAACTTTTGACGTTGGAATTATAATTTGGGTCATCTTTATTTGAGGAAGAACGAAGGTTACCACTATTATCAGGGTTGAAATTGGATTCCTCATTTTGATGTCTATCGGAACTAATTTTAGCTCCTAATTTTGGACTAACCTTGGCACTTTGATCCAAATTTTGGGATTTTTCTTTTAGGATATCTTGATTAGCTAGCAAATATTTATTCCCCAATGTGGACCTCAACATGTTCAACTCCAAATGAGCATCATTTTTAACACTAAGATCCTCTACAATAGTTCCCAAGTAGTGGGGAGACTTAGGGGGTAATTTGTTTCAAGTTTTTACTTCTTTTAGGAGCATGTGATTCATAAGTTCGCTCGACATCTTTACTCTTATGACCTTTAGTCTGGAGGTTGGAATCTTTGACCTCTTAAGCTAGGAGATGGGAAATAGATGTATCGGGAAAAGTTAGTTATGCACGTTAGGAAAAAAGGTATAGGATTTAGATTAAAAAGTTGGATAAGAGCATTTCTAGACGAACTGTTCTCCACAATAAATAAAAAAAAAGGAAGGTTGAGTAATAAACAAAAAGAAAAGGAAATTGTGAAAGAGAAAAAGAATTACCAATAACTTATTTCAAATAAGAAGGATTAGTGGAAAGAATGGCTATGCAATTGAAAGGGTCGTCAAAACTCTTCAAAATTTGTTAACAAATTAACACGTAATATATTTTCTCAACTATAGAAATAGTATTGTCTAAAGTGATAAGCTTGTCAAGTAGCAAACATGGTAACGGAGTTAGGATGAAGGACCAATTTCACATATTTTTTAAAATTTGAGGATCAAAACCAATGAAAAATAAAGATTAAGGGCCAAAACAAAATTTAATCAATTTTTTTAGAACCAAAACATATTTAATCGTATAAATTATTTTAAAAAACTTAAAAATCATCAAGACCATAATAAAAAATTTAAAATTACATTTAATTCTATTTTAAAAAAATATATATGTTTAAGCCTTATTTAAGTTTTTGCCCACCAAAAAAAAATGTTAATGTGATTTTTATCTATCATCAATTTAGCCCTCTATTGTTGAAACCAACGATGTTAATTTTATGATTGAAACAATGGTCTTGCTTGACACTAATTAAGAAATTAAAAGAGATAAATTTATATTAAAAATTATGTGAGAGCAATGTTATAATAATCGATTCAGTTCAATTGGTCTAAATAGGATATGGTGATCTAATCAGGTCAATTTTGCTATTGGACTATTTATACATGTGGTCTGGGATAACCCGGGCAAACCCAACCGTTTTGAGGGAACCCAGCAACTTGACCGATTTTACAAATCCCGACTGGGCTAAGCATGCAAAAAAAAAAAAACCACCTTTATGGCGTTGTTTATATGTCTCATTATTATCAATCCAAAAAGAATTTTAGTGCGTTTGAGACTAAGTGTTTGACAGTTGGCACTATCCCTAAAAATCCCGTTGTCACAACCAAAGACCCCTTTTCTTCATCTTCATACTCGAACTCGCCGCAACGCCACCTAGGTTTGCACATCGTCGCACGAAGCCACGAACTCACCGCAACGCCACAATGCCGCACACCTGAGTCTGCTCTTTGCAACTCGTTGCCGCACCTAGGTCTCATTTTCGGTGGTGAGTTCTCCTTTTCTCCTTCACCCAACTCCAACTAGGGTTGTGCAAAAAAATCCAAATATATATAAAACCAATCCAATCTAATCCACTTTAAATCCAATTAAATGGTCTAGTTTCATATCCAAATCCATTTTTTGGATTTTAAATCCAATCCAATTAATTGGATATTTGTTTGGATTTTTAAATCCAATATATTTTTTTTTGGACAACGACTAGGTTTTTTGGCCAACTTCGGTAAGTGTTATTTTTTTGCCAACGTCAATTGATGATGTTTTTAAGTCATCATCAGTTGAGACAATTTTTTGGTTAATGTTGATAAGGGTTTTCTTAGCCAACATTGGTCGAAACTATTTTTTGACCGATATCGTCCAAAGTATTTTTGGCCGCATCAGTCAAGGTTATTTTTTGGTTGACATCAACCAGTGTTTTTTTGTCGATTTCTGTCGAGATTATTTATTGGTCGACATCGGGTAGGTTTTTCGGTCGACATTGGCTAGGGAATTTTTGGTCAATGTTAGATGAGACTATTTTTTTGTCGACATCGGCTGAGATTTTTTTGGCTGACATTAGCCGAAGACATCGGCAAAAAAAAAAATAGCTAACATTGGCCAAAATATTCTCCCAAGTGACATCAATTGAAAAAACCCTAGTTGATGTAAGAAAAATATCCCTAGTCAAAGCCGACCAAAAGAAATAGTCATGGTTGATGTTGGCCAACAAACCCTAGCTGACACAAACAAAAAAATAGTTTCAACCAACGTCAGCAAAAAAACCTAGCTATCGTCGACCAAAAAATAGTCTCGACTGATGTTGGCCAAAAAATATCAACGATCGACATCAGAAAAAAAAAAAACCTTACTGATGTCGGCCACAAAAACCCTAATTAGAGTCGGCCAAAAACTAGTCACGGTCAATGTTGATCGAAAAACCCCTAGTCGATGTCGGCCAAAAATTATCACCGGCCAACATTGACTATAAACCATAGCGAACCTCAACAAAAAAACCTACCTAAGATCAACCAAAAACATCATTGATCAATGTCGATCGAAAATGCACTGGCCGACATCAGCCAAAAATAGTCCTGGTTGACATCGGTCTAAAAATGTTTGGGCCGATGTCAACCGAAATTGCCATAGTTGAGGTGGGCCGAAAATACCTTAACCAAGATTCATCGAAAATAGTTTTGACCAAGGTTGGTTGAAAATAGATCTTAAATGGATAGGTGCTAAGTTTTCACTTTTTAGCATTTAATCAATAAATTTGTAAAAAAAAATTCCTTATAACATTTAAGTAGATATATATTGGATATGACCAAATCCATATCCACTTAAATGGATTGGATATTAAATACAAATTGTTTTAAAAAAAATATGGATATAGATTTAAGATCTAATCCATTTAAGTATATATGGATTGGATTCTTAAAAATTCAATCCATGCCCACCCCTAGCTCTAACTCTATTTTTTGCTTGGATATTCTCTCAATTATTGAATTTACTCTATACAATGAAGCTAGCTAAGATACTTAAGTCTTGTAATCCAACTCCAAGTTGTGGCACTTCAAAAACTACTAATGCAAACCATTGAAATTGTTTCCTTACAAATTTCTTCTTTGATTCACTGAAAATGAAATAAAAAATTTGCAGCTTTGGAGTTCATCTACTAATTATGAAGTGGATTCAATTTTTTTTTATATGTTGCTCTAACACTTTGAGTGCTTTGTTTGTTATTCATGATGCTAAGCTTCCTTGCATTTTATTTTACAACACCCATGTTTGATGAAATGCCACCATTCCTTTTTCACTTACAATGATAATTGTGGATGATACCACTATTAGTTCACATCAATTATTTCCACATGCCATTATTTGTGTCCACTCAAGCATTCCAAAAATGATTTTATTTGTACAAGAATGCTCAGTTTTAATAGTTTGTTGATTTAGTCACTATAAATTTAATGCACAAAAGCTAGAGAGACACATGTATAGAATATGAGTCTCAATTCAACAATTATGTTTGACATGTTAAGAATATGAATAATCTTTGTATATCCATTATCCAGTTCTTCAATATTTTTCATAACTACTAAGGTTCGAGAATCTAAGTTAATGTATTTATTTGGAATTGAATACCATATATGATCACTAACTAATTAAGTTAGTCGTTTTACAATTTTAGCTATTTGGAATTTCTTTGATTGTTAATGTTTGCAATTAAACTTGAAGATGTCATCTGCTGAAGCCTCATCATCTCAAGAAACATCCACTCCAAATACTTCTCAGAATGTTAGAGGCAAAAATTATCCAACTTGGGGACATTGTAAACAAATTAAGGGACAATGATGTGTATTTTTTGTGATAAACGAGTTACAGTGATATGTATTTATTGTGATAAACGAGTTAAGGGAGGTGGTACTAATAGGTTTAAGGCTCACTTGACTAGACAAAAAGGCCAAGTAGAGGCTTGCAAGAAGGTTCCTACTGATGTCCAACATCAAATGAAACAACTACTTGAATAGTTTGAAAAAACAAGAAAAAAAAAGTGTAAGAACAATTCGGCGAAAGTAATACATTTGAAATGGATGGAGACCCTGTGAGAATAGTTGAGGAACTCCAAAATCACCAGTTTCTTCCAAGTCTCAAAAGGGGGAGAACACTCCTCATGCAGATGACTATTTCATGCTTAGAACAACTCCTAGAGCTCAACATAGCTTGAAGAGTGTGTTGCAAAATAAACAAACTGTAGAAAAGTGTGATAGAGCCATTGCAAAATGGATGATAGATACTTCAGTGTCATTTAATGTAGTTAACTCGACATATTATCACCCTATAATTGATGTTATTAGTAGCATGATTTCAGGGTATAAAACCCTAAATTTTTATAGAATTCGTGGTCCTTTGTTAAATAAATGTGTTGATGAAGTGAGGAAGCTTGTTGAAAGTAACCAAGAAGTTTGGTAGAAAACTGGATGTACTCTGATGGTTGATGGGTGGACTGACTGCTCTAGGAGAACTCTCATTAATTTTCTTGTTTATTATCTTAAAGGGACTGTTTTCTTAAGGTTTGTTGATGCTTCATATGCTTCTAAAACTATTGAAATGTTGTTTAAGCTTTTCAAGCAAATATTATATGTTGGAAAACACAATCTAGCATTTTGGAACTCATTGATAGGTATACACATGGAGATCTTGAGTTGCAAGATAAATTAAATGAAGGCATGAAGATATATAAAAATTCAGAAGGATATTTTGCAAGACGAGCTGCAATACATGAATGGAACACAATTATGCCAGGTAAATTAGTGTTTGATGCTCTGATAACATTATTGATTTGTGATTTATTTTAGTGAGTCATAATATATTCATTATACTGACTTATTTATTTATATATTATATTTTAGATCAATGGTGGGATTGTTATGGATGTAGTTCTCTACAATTGCAAAAATTGGCTATTCGTGTTTTAAGTCAAACTTGTAGTACTTTGGGTTGTGAAAGAAATTAGAGTGTATTTGAACAAATCCATTAAAAAAAAGGAATAGGCTAGACCATCAAAAACTTAATGACCTTGTTTATGTTCGTTACAACTTGTGGTTACAACGAAGGTATTATATTGATTATGCTTTGATTGTTTACCTATTTTGCTTGGGTTTTTTTTATTGTTGATATATGAGCATTTTTATCAATTTATGAATCGACTAAGGCAACAAAATTATGACTCAATCAATTTGGAAACCCTTGATGACCATTCTAATTGAGTGTTGGAGGAGTCACCACTATTCTTAACTCGTGAAGAGGTGGAGGCTTTAGGTAATGATCTTGCAAACATGTTCATCTAATCAACTTCAGATGATATTGGTATGTTTCTTAATAACATTAGTATTTTTTTAGGTACCACTTATGTACTTATGTTAATTACTAATTTGCATCTATAATGATGTTGCCATAGATAAATTAAATATGGATGAAGATGAGGATGATGATGTGCCACAACCACCAAGCAACATCATGGAAGATGTTAATCCAAATGAAAGCAATATTGGTGAAGAGTCTCATTCTTTTGATGGAGAAGGATCACCTGAAGTTGACCCAACATTGGCTTCTTGGATATAAATTATGGATGTTGTCATGTTGATGCTATTTGTGTTTTCATTTTAAAACTTATATATGGACTTGTGTAATTGTGTTATTGAATTATTATTTGTGGACTTGTGTTATCAATTTTGATACTTCAATTGTTATCTTGGATTTTTGAGTGCAGATGAATTTTTCTTAATCAAATAATGTTAGTTATATACTTATATATAATATATACATATATAATTTTGAATTTTTAATATATATTGGGCCAAATCGGACCAATTATTGGTTCACCGGTTGGACCACTGACCCAATGACCTACTACCTTGCTCAGGTCAATGACCGAACCAATTTTCATAACATTGTGTGGGGAAACATTTAAACATTACGAGTGTTTGGTTTAGTAGATAGAAATAGAAAAAAAATAAATAAATTCAAGTAAAGTGTAGGAGATATTAGATTCACATTGGATCCACACAACTTCTTATATATTTCTCTCCTTTCTCTCAACCAAACACACCTTATAAGAGAGCACATTTTTTCACCTCCTAATAAAATACTTATCTCTTTTACTTTATTAACCAGTTTCCTTAGACCACTGGTTAACATTTGTCCTGAAATAATTTAGGTAAATAAAAATAAGGTTTAATAATCAATTTGGTTCCCAAATTATTTTAAAAGATTCAATTAATTGGTCTCCAAGTTTTTAAAAGATTCAATTTGGTCCTCAAGTTTTTTTTTTTTAAAATGCATTAGTATAGTCCTTTCTGCAAATTGGATTAACGCTCTTAGGATTGTGAACGTTGGCGGTTTTCTTTTACGAATAGTGACAGTTTTTAATTGCCACTATATTTATATTATTTCTAAAATACAACATTACAATCCATATTTGTTTGAAGTTTTCAATTATTCAATTAATACAATTTAAAATTACTATCTTACTAATAAAAGTAGTAATATATAATGAGTTTAATGCTTATGCACTGATAGTGTAAAATAGTTTAATACTATCATCCAATCATATATCACTGTTTGAAGTACTTTAAATAATTATTTTAAAAATCAACAAATTTACCATGCATGGTAGATTGTGATTAGATAATTGTGTAAAAAATTTACACTTTTAGTTTATAACATTTTTTCTCATATATAATATATCATATAATAATTCAAATTAATAATTAATATATAGTTTTTAAAAAAGTATAAAAAGTATTTGGCCTTAAATAATTTGGTGGCCTAAGGCAACTACCTAAATGGCCTTGTAGTTGCCATGACCTCGTGAGAACCATAACAATCTGGTCACCTGTCAACAACGACCTTTCTTGCATCTGACACTGCCATAGATGCCTGATAACTTCGAAATATAAGCTAATTTGATAGTCAATTTGGATTAATAAGTGAGTGTAAATTCTTTACTTTATTATTGTTTTTAATGAAATAATGAAAAAATTAACATCTTTGCTATTTTTTATTAGCAAAATTCAAAAGAAGAAGATTTCAAGTGCTTTAGAGTAAAAATTGATGGAAAAACTGGAAGAAAAAACCTTGAAGAAAAATTGGAAGAATTGAAAAGTCTGCTTAGCGCGCAAGACAGGCTTAGTGTGCACTCTCACTCAGTGCGCAACACACGCTTAGCGTGAAAAAGGTCCACAAAGAAGCCCAAAGGCGCGCTTAGCGCAAAAGCCCGCGCTAAGCGCGAGATCGACGTGAAAAGTAAACTACCTTATGCATATAAAAGAAAGAGGAAGCAGAAGGAAAAAAGAGAACCCACACACGGGTCTATCCCTCAGGGGAAACCCTCTCTCTTTAGTCATTCCCCTTTTTCTTGTTACTAGTCATTCATCATCTTCTTCCAGCCACCTCAACCCCTTAAAGTGTAAAGCCTCTTATGACAATGAGAAGCTAAATCCCTCTTAGGGCCTGACAGGCCTAAAAAGCCAACAAATGTACATTATTGTAATGCTTCATATCTATCAATGCATTCAGGTGTTTTCTTTCCTATTATCCTTTCTTATTTTAATTTCATGTATCATTCATTCTTGCATCATCTTTAGGGGTTAGTCGCTCAGGAGACGATAATCCTTAATAGAAATACAAGGAAGGTCTTACATGCATTTGTTTTAAGGGTTATTCATTGGGAAATGGTAATGTCTAAAAGAACTTGGAAATGACATATCGACATTGTATTTCTAGGGATAGCGTGACTCTGTTGTGTCCCTGCATATATCTTTATACTTAATGTCGTTTATGATTCCATCTTTGCAAAGGGATTTGGGAGAGAGAATACATAAATTAGGCTCTAGATTTGGGTCGCGGGTTGAGCATATGAATAGATGTGGGTAGGAAAAATTCACCAAATCGACAGAGAAAAATCTAAAATAATACATCTTAGGCAAATAAGACAGGCTAGGTCCCAACATTATCACGTTTTGAACCTATCTTTCTTTATCTTCTATTTTCTTTTATCTTTATCATCTTTTAATTCAAATATTTTATCTTTAAATATTTATCTTTTCTTCTAAATCTTTATCTTATCTCCTATCTTTCTTTATCTATTATTTTATTTCTTTTCATTGCTTAATAATTGGGTTTGCATCAATCTAAGTACAAACAAAGTCTTTGTGGATTCTACACTCAGACTTTCGAGTACTTTACTACTTGTCCCAAAATTGGTACACTTGCCCAATCAGTTAACGATGCGCCCTCACGCTATCCTAATTTGTATGACGATACTGATAGGGTCTTCTTTCACTCCTAGATGCGCCCTCACGTGCGTCCTTTTGTTGCACCAAACATTGTCGCTCACATGTGTAATGTTGACACGCTTGATCATCGTTCCAATTATGATTTGGATGCCGGTGTTGCCTAACCCAATTGGTGAAGGACAAAGGTGTGTGTCGATGCATGCATGGTTTGGGCTTTAGATTTGGGTCGCGGGCGAAAGGAAGGAGCAAGGGCCAAATCCTACTGATGAGGTAGAAGGATTAGAAGTCGTTTTTGCTTAAACAAAAAATGATTGAGATTTACAATCCTTAGTTTTAATTGGACGAGAAGAATTTAATTGATTCATTTAAAAAAATTAAGAATTAAATTGAATCTTTTAAAAATTTGAGAACCAAATTAAATCTCTTAAAGTAATTTAGAGACCAAATTAATTATTAGGCCTAAAAAAAATTATTTTTTGCATCCATTGTGATGAAAAAAGAACAATATACTCTAGGCAAAGGCATTAATGATTGTCAGTATTACATATAAAAAAATCGTTGGCATTACAAAGAACATTAATCCTTAGCGTAAAGATTTATACAAGGTGGGTTGATCAAATTTGAGGGAAAGGCATTAATGGAGTATGCTTTAAATAATTATCCAATTTTTGGTGGGGTTTCTATGTAAATGCTTTACTATTGTGATTTGTGACCGTTAGAGTTTTTCATTGACATTCGTCATCGCACGTGACATGCGCGTGAGAAATTTCCCATTTGAATTTCGGACCTGAGCGCGGTTTTCTCAAATCCATTTTAATCTAACCCAACGCATCCACATTCAAAATAACCACTATTCTCTCTTCTCTGTTCAAAACTTAGAACCCTTCGTTCTTCGTATTTTCCTCTCACACTCTTCTCTTACTCTTCTTTTTTTTCTGACTACCTGGTTCCTTTCGTTACTTTTTCTCGCAGCAGGTAAGCAAGTTCACACTCCAAATTCCAATTCGTAACTTCATCAGCTTCAACGCTCGACGCCTTTTCGTAATCGATCGCTTTTAAGCGAGATTGTAAAAAAAAGTGAGTTTCGAGCGCAATGCAACTCTACACGGCGTCGTTTGATTTGGTTTTTGCATTTTGATTGGGTTTTTTTAGGATTTCCAGCCTCCAGGCTGATTCGAATTGGTGGGAGATGGAAAATTCCGATTCGGCGCAGTGCGTTCGAGTTGCCGTCAACATTCGGCCTCTGATCACATCGGAGCTTATGCTCGGATGCACAGATTGCATCTCCCTTGTTCCCGGTGAACCACAGGTATGTTTTCTGTTTTGAATCTATGCTCTGTTCCTGTTGCATTTGATCTGATTTATGCTCTTTTCGATTTTGTGCATGTTAAAATTTGTATGAATATGTGATATTGATGCATAATTATTGTTGTTGGATGCTGTGTAGGTGCAAATTGGGTCGCATGCTTTCACTTATGACTATGTTTATAGCTCGGGATCTCCATCGTCTACAATATATGATGATTGTGTAGCTCCACTCGTAGATGCACTTTTCCATGGCTATAATGCAACTGTTCTTGCTTATGGACAGGTATAGTTTTCGTGTATGGTTTAGACTTTGATGATTAGAAAAAATATATTTCAGAAACTTTGTTTTGTTATATTTAGCCTGCATTAACTGGGTTTTTGTTCTCAGACTGGATCTGGGAAGACATACACCATGGGCACCAATTACACGGGAGAGGACAATGCCGGTGGAATTATACCCAAGGTGATGGAGACAATATTCAAGAGGGTTCAGACTATGAAGGAATCCTCAGAGTTTTTGATTAGGGTATCTTTTATCGAGGTAAAGATAATGTTTAATGAATTCTCTCTGTTATTGAAATTTAGCTTTTGAAACATGGAAGTTTGAACTGCTATTAAATGATGACAGATATTCAAGGAAGAGGTATTCGATTTGCTCGATCACAATTCTTCCAGAGGAGATGTGGCTCCTACTGCAAAGCCTGCTGTGCCCAGCAGAGTTCCCATACAAATTAGAGAAACAGTGAATGGAGGAATAACACTGGCTGGTGTGACTGAGGCTGAAGTTAAGACCAAAGAAGAAATGTCATCTTATCTTTCTCGAGGTTCACTGTCACGTGCCACAGGGAGTACAAACATGAACAGTCAATCAAGGTAAATTGCTATAATCAAGTCTGCAGTGTCATTTTTTTAATGAGTATTTTTTTATTTTTTGAATTGATAAAGTTGACTCTAATATAATGCATATTAAAATTTACACATGATGTATCTTTCCCCCTACTGAACTGGCATATTGCTTCAAAGTGCATGACTCTGTGGTTTGTGTGCTTTGTCTAGTCGGTCACATGCTATATTCACAATCACTATGGAGCAAAAGAGTGGTGATGATGTCTTGTGTGCAAAACTACACCTGGTAGACCTTGCTGGTTCTGAACGTGCAAAAAGAACTGGTGCAGATGGCATGCGTTTAAAAGAAGGTATTCCTGTTGATAGGACATATTGATAAGAAAAGGAATAAAATTAATACAAAAAATATTTTCTCTAATATATCATATATCATATTTTCATAAATCATGATAGAATTTTGAAAATCTTACATTGCTCTTTTGCTAGCTGAGCTTTATAAATATAATTTTTTAAGTTATTTAATGATCAGTTTGTTTTTCCATTGTCAAGGCATTCATATCAATAAGGGTTTATTAGCTCTTGGGAATGTAATAAGTGCACTGGGAGATGAAAGAAAGCGAAAAGAAGGTGGCCATGTGCCATATCGCGATAGCAAATTAACAAGGCTACTGCAGGTTTGCTCAGTATTTGTTAAAGCATTTCATCTAGTATACTTATCTTGAACAGCTCTGCATAAATTCTTTCTGTATCTCACTCCATAGCTGATGGCTTCTTTGACTCATTATTTTAAAGGTTTTGTTCGAAAAGGAAGTGTGGCTATTATTGTTAGAGCTTCTTAACTTGTGGGATTTATATTGCAACTCCTATCTTGAAACTTGTTTTAAAAAGTCATTATTACTGAAAATGTGATAATAGTTTTAATTGTTGTGTTTACTTTTGAAATACCTACATCATGGATTCATATTATATTATCTTGACACGGAATTGGTTCATGAATACGTAGGATTCTCTTGGAGGAAACAGCAAAACCGTTATGATAGGTACTGTACTTGCTAGGTAGATTTATTTATTTTTTCACTTTTTAATGTCACATGTATCATCTAATCTGTTTGGAATGCTGCAGCATGTGTTAGTCCTGCTGACACCAATGCTGAAGAGACATTGAACACTCTGAAGTATGCTAACCGTGCTCGCAACATTCAGAACAAGGCAGTTGTAAGTGCTTTATATTAGTGTTCTTGATGTTTCGTCTTGTGTTGTCACTTTTTTTCCTTAAATTGTGAGTGACAATCATTCTTGTTTTTTTGCATCTGATGGTTTTAAATTTTCTTCTTTTAGATCAATCGTGATCCAGTGGGAGCTCAGATGCAGAGAATGCGAAGTCAGATTGAGCAATTGCAGTCTGAGCTTCTGTTATACAGAGGTGATGCTGGTGGGGCATTTGAGGAACTTCAGGTACGTCATTATTTTAGGAAGTTTCTGAAGTTCATCCCTCATTTACTGGGAATAGGTTTCTAATGTCCTTTTTTCCCCCTTAGATTCTTAAACAAAAAATATCCTTACTTGAAGCAAGCAATGAAGAGCTACAGCAGGAGCTTCAAGAACGTCGAGTAACTTGTGAGAGTTTATCACAACGTGCTTGTGATGCTCAGGTCTTTCTCTAATCCTTTATGTTCTCAATTCTAATAGAACATTGGGTGTTTTACCAAAAAAAAAAATTTTAGTTGCTTCCAATATTTGCCATGGTCTCACTCAAGGTGTTGAATTTAGGTTGAAAAGGATCAACTGATCATGAAAATTGAATCAATTCGAAATGGTAAATCTTGGGATGAAATTGACTCGAATTCAAATCAGGTTTGAACTCATCAAGTCATTGCTAATGAATAATTACAATTTTCTGATGGAGCAATCCATCACTGACTCATGGTCTGAACTTGTTTCTAGGATTATGACCTAGTGAAATCTTATGTGTCAAAGATCCAAGATCTGGAAGGTGAATTGCGGGGTTTGAAAAATTTGAATGCGAAATCTAGACATGTTGACTGGGTTGATTCAGATGATAGTGGATTCCGGTCAAAGAATGTGTTATTTGCATGTGCTAATGAATACTCTTCTGATTGTGACGCCAAATCAGTGGACATAACAGGTAGAATTTTGGAAGTAGTTTTTATGTATTATGTATTGTTGTACGGTGTATCTTTTATTTGATTGTTAACCCTTGTGGCCGATGTTAATAATATTATTCTTGACTAATTTGTTATGGCTGGGACAAGTTATGAGACGATGAATTGATTTCTCAAAGCTACACTTAGCAGCAGCATTTAGGCTTCTTAATACCCAATTCTTTTTAATTTATGTTTTTGCTATCACTTTGAATTGGTATTTCTTCCTAAATATCAATAGAATGTTTTTTTAACATTGTGCGACCTGTATGCAGATGACATGGAAGATCATGCAAAGGAGATAGAACACTCTTCTCTTCAAGAAAAGTTGGACAGGGAGCTCAAAGAATTGGATAAGAAACTTGAACAAAAGGAGGTAATAGTTTCTGGATATAGCTTCAAATTTGTGAAGACATTGAATATTTTGTTTTGTCAAGTTTTCATTTGCTAATATCTTCATCAAATTAGACAAATTTGCAAGATATTGGATATGCATTTTATTCCATGTTTAGTATTGACTTTCGAGCATGTTTTTACTGTCTAATGTTTTTTTTTCTTTCTTTTTTTGTTGAAGGCTGAAATGAAGATGTTCAACAATTCTGATACTTCAGTTCTTAAGCATCATTATGAAAAGAAAGTTCTTGAGTTAGAACAAGAGAAGAAATTTTTGCAGGTATTTGGTCTTGTGTTATCTTGAATAATATTGCATGTAAATTGTTCCCTTTATAACTCTGTTCCTATTCTTTGTAGAAAGAAATTGAGGAACTTAAGTACAATCTTGCAAATATTTCATCCTCTTCTGGTGACGGTGCTCAAAAGTTAAAGGAGGAATATCTTCAAAAGTTAAATGCTCTTGAAGCACAGGTGCACTTATTATCTGGAATGTCTCAAGTCTTAATAATGGCCACTCAATGTGGTAAACTGATTATTTGCTTTCCAGGTCTCTGTGCTGAAGAAGAAACAAGAATCTCAGGCTCAACTGTTGAGACAAAAACAGAAAAGTGATGAGGCTGCAAAACGACTTCAGGATGAGATCCAGAGAATTAAATCTCATAAGGTGAAACGATCCTACTAATGGAACTTGTTATACTCAATTTGAAGCAGAAAGCTGTGTTTTGTTGTTCTTTCCCTTTAGAAGAGTCATGACTGACAATTTATCTTCTTCAGGTTCAATTGCAACATAAAATTAAACAGGAATCAGAACAATTCAGGTTATGGAAAGCTTCACGCGAGAAAGAAGTTCTCCAGGTAAATTCAGCATAGCATAATTTTCTATAACTTTTTTTTTAATAAAAAATATCCCTTTTATTTTATTACTCCATTTTTCTGTAATTGCATGGAGGGAAATCATTCTTTGGTATTCTTTTTTCCATTATATAATGGTTTCATAATATTGTCTCTTTATATTTTGTTAGGTACTTAGCTTATTTTCTGATCTCTTGCACATAAGGCATGGCCTATAGTGTCTAACATGAACAAATTGATCAATTATTAGTGAATCTTCTAGTATTTATTTTGTGTAATTTTCAGCTTAAAAAAGAAGGAAGGAGGAATGAATATGAGATGCATAAACTGTTAGCGTTGAATCAGAGGCAAAAGATGGTAAGTACGGGTTATGAGATGCTTAAGCTGTTCAAATAACTTGCTTTTGGGGTCTTATTTGGTACGGTTATTCCCATGATTTATGAGTTCATTACAGGTATTGCAAAGGAAGACAGAAGAAGCTACCTTGGCTACAAAAAGGCTGAAAGAGCTTTTGGAATCTAGAAAGACTTCACGTGAAAGTAAGGGTTAAGAGATTTACAGTGCCACACAACTTTCCCTATTTTGTGAACTTATTAATTAGTAACTGGCAATTCTTTCTTTATACACACAGGTGCTGCAGGTGGGAATGGTCCAGGAATTCAGGTACTTCTTTTTCTATGCTTGTGAATCACAAGGACTAAATTGTTTCCTTAGCAATGATTAATGCTCGATGTTGCTAAATATCCTACCCTTTTGTAACATAAAAATTCCATCATGCTATTTTGTGGAGGATGTCTTGGTGTTTAAGCTTCTACTTGACATGTGTTTCTATTTGAAGGCTTTGATGCAGGCAATTGAGCATGAACTTGAGGTCACTGTCCGAGTGCATGAAGTACGTTCAGCACATGAGCGTCAAATGGAAGAGTATGTTCTACTTTTTACATTTAGATTCTTCATCTGAAAACTTTAGATTGAGTAGGTTGTTTTACTGATAAAAAAAATGTATGAGCTTAGTTTGAATAATATGGTGAAGGCTTGGACTTCTGAATTGAAGTCAATTTTATATATTTGTATTTATTTCATTTTGTATGCAAGGTTCGCTCACCTACGTTTTCTCTATATGATTCAAATTCAAAAAGATGTGAAAACTTGAACCAATTTACTAATTATCATGGCTTAAATGTCTTGATAATATACACAAGTAGATGCTATTCTTATATTCAAGTTTTCCTCACAAACTATTCATTACAGGAGGGCTAAAATGGCCAATGAGATCGCAAGATTAAAGGAAGAAGCAGATATGATGAAGCTTAACAATTCAAGGTGAAAAAGCCTTCGAGTTACCTCAGCCATTTATAGATTGTACAATCTTGTATTTGGAAATCCATAATTGACAACATCTGCTTACTGATTGCTAATCTAGTGATGGCCTCGCATCTATGTCTCCGGGTGCAAGAAATTCAAGGATATATGCCCTTGAAAAAATGATTGCTACTTCTTCTACAACATTGCTGTCAATGGCATCTCAGTTGTCAGAGGCAGAAGAGCGGGAACGGATTTTCAGTGGCAAGGGACGTTGGAACCAAGTCCGTTCCCTTCCTGAAGCCAAGAATTTGATGAATCATTTGTTCAATCTGGCATCTTCCTCCAGGTTGTAGCCTTATCTGCAAATAAAATTTATGGTCCATGTTGTGATGATATGACTGAATCTTTGTCTATGCCTTTCTATATTTCAGGTGTTTATTGCGAGATAAAGAAGTTACCTGCAGAGAGAAGGGCATGGAAATAAGAGATCTAAAAGAAAAAGTAGTAAGGTTGAGCTGTTCACTTCGACAGTTGGAAATGCAGAAGTCTGAACTTATTCATCAGTTGAAATTGCTGGTTAGTATGTTTGGCCGAGAGCTCCACTTAATCCTGATTAAGCTTGAGAAATAAATTTTGCAATGCAACTTGTAATTTACTGATAAAATGAAACCTCAATTTTTTTCTCCTTTCCAAATTTTAGTTGCAGTTTATAAAATTGAAGAAATATTGGTCCTTGTTTTTGCAAATTTGATTCTCCAACTAATTGGTAACTTCTTTTCTTTCTGTTTTTAACCATATTGTTTAAACTTATGGCAGAGTGCAAAGAGATATTCAGAATCTTTGGGTGGTTTGGTGTATCCCGACATAAATGGAGGACATAAGTATGACTTGCGCAAGATGGTAGGTCTCTTGCATATCACTAGATCTCCTAATATGCCTACTAATGATTCTTATCTCATGACAAATCACTTTCTTTTTGGTACTATAGTTAATGATCATTTTGTTACCATTTAGGAAAATCGGCGATCTACAATTTTACTGGAGGATATGGATTTATCTGTATCCGATACAGAATCAGATGATTATGTTGCAGATGCAACTGATGATGAATGGGTCGCTTCAGAAAAAATACACGTTAGGAAAAGGAAATCTAGAAGCAGACATGTAAGCATGGAAAACAATCAGTCAAATATCAGTTCAGAAGATGTAAAAGATAATTCAACAGAAGGAGTTGGAGGTGCATCTGGGGAAACTGTATCAGATATCTGCTGCTCTTGTAGTAAATCTTCATCTTGCAAGACAAATAAATGCAAATGCAGAACTCTGGGTGGCATTTGTGGGAGTTCTTGTGGTTGCCTAGCATCGAAGTGTGCCAACAGAGCATCAGGCTCAAATGAATCACCAGTTGAAGGGACTGGTAATGATTCCAGCATTCAGGAAGCAGACAAAGATCACCTTCTTGCTGCTCAAGGTGCTGAGTTGCTTCAGGGTGCACTGATTGGGGGGCCTGCTGAGGCCCACAGTGATCATGGGCCAAGAAAACCACTTTCTGATATTGGAAATACACTGGTGCGTGTTAGTCACAAGTCTCTAATTAGATCATTTAATCAAACATCTCTATCTCTGCATTGGGAAAATTCAAAATCATTACTTCAGTGTTGTTTATAATATTTTATGCTTTTGCTGGGTCTAAGATGATATGTATCATTTTGCAGGCCAAATCAAATGCCCAGAAGCCTAATCAGAGAAGGGAATGGAAGAACATCAAACGGAAGTCCACATTGTCTACAGTAGTACTAAATGTTGTTCCTCCGACTTCCTCGCAGTCAGATAATTCTGAAGTCCCCAAGAAAGAAAATAATAGCATCAGTGAAGCCAATGTATCTAACATACCACAGAAAATGCACTCATCTAGACCTGAAAATGTTCCAGTTGTCCCAAAGGTAGAGAAAAATGTAATTGAGCCAGATATACGTTTACCACGAGCTATGCGAAAGTCAGTATCACCAAATGGTGGTGGCCTTCCACTAGGGGACATGAATGCTAGTAAGCCAGATGAACCTGTCAATAAGGAGTCTGAAGTGATGATAGAAGCTAGAACTCCGGTGAAACAAAAAAGAACACTTGAGAAAGAGAACAATGGACGTTAATCTTGCGTCCATTTCTTACTTCTTACCCTCATAAAAGCAAAGACCATGACTTAAGACGCATGCCATTACCATATTCTTATGGTGTATCTGTTGAAGATAGAAGAGGCACGTGGTGCTATGTCAATCATTCGGTTTGTCTTCGGTAGACAATATATTATTTGGCTTCCTTTTTTGCTTGTAAGACATGGTTTATCCAAAGGATTCTGTGCCGGTCTTAATCACTTGATCTCGGCATATCCTTGGAGTACTTTGTATCTATGATAGTCATGTTGAGCTGTTCGGTGGGAAAAATTGTTTCCCTCATTAATCTTTATCATTTGCATGAGTCAAGAGTGGAGTTTAATTTCTATGGTATGTGTGAGTGTGACCAAAATGATTTTTCCGTCAATACAAATTTTATGTAATAAATGAAATAAAAGTATTAACAGTTAAAAACTGTCATAAAATATTTTTTTTTTCTTGTTCCTTCTCCTCGCTCCTCCCTCATCTTTCGGCATCTTCATTTCCAATTTAACAACATACAACAAAGGGGAGTTTAATTTACAAAGTGAACCCACAATAGAAGGTCTAATTGTGGCCATGTCACTTATTGGAGCCACTGGGGTTAGCACATGTGCTGGACCCTTATCATACTTGCTAGGCTAACGTCCTTTGTTGATCATCTCCTCTATCCTTTATTTTGTTAGTTCTCGCGTCATGCTATGGTCTCCAAATGTTTATATTCTCCTCTTTGCAAGGCTTTTAGATGGATTAGGCATTGGTTTGGCAGTGACCTTGGTACCTCTTTACATATCCGAGACAACTCCACTTGAGATTAAGGGATTACTAATTACTAAATACTTTTCCGCAGTTCATTGGCTCTTCTGGGATTTTCTTTTCCTACTGTATGGTCTTTGCTATGTCACTCACCAAGGCCCTAAGCTGGACACTCATGTTGGGTGTTATTTCAATTCCCTCTCATTTATTTTGCACTCACACTATTCTTCTTGCCTGCCTGAATCTCCAAGATGACTTGTCAGCATAGGGCGGATGCTAGAGGCCAAGAACGTTTTGCTGAGCTTGTTGTATGTTGTTGAGTTGGAGATGAAGATAAGAGAGGAGGAAGAAAGGAGAAGAAGAGGAGGAAGATGAAAAAAATAAATTATTTTGTGACGATTTTTAATCGTCAATATTTTTATAATATTTTATTAATGACGTTAAATTTAAACTAAGAGAAGAATAATTTTGGTATTTTATAAAAATATAAAGATTAAATTAAATTTTTTAAAAGATAAAAGATTAAATTTAAAAAAAGACTAAATAAGTCATTTAATATATTATAAAATGAGTAAATTTTGTTTTAAAAATTTAGGTTTTTTTTTCCAAAGAGAAATCTAAATTCATTAATTTGTGGCTGTGTTATCTTAAATTTTCTTTCTAAATAGATAGCTGGACAAGTTATTTAACAAGATCCACATAAATTTTAGAATAAATTACAATAACTTTCCAATGTTTACTCTAATTAAACATGTATTGCTTCATCTTTTTCATTGTACACAAAATCCCTTAACTTTTGCTTTCTCATTACGCAAGCCTCTTTTGTATTTCAATCGGTGTTAGTTTCTTTAACAAATTGTGGATGTGATTTGACACATGATGTTTCAATGATCTTTTGTTCCAAAAATGTCCCCGTCCCTTGGTGTGATTTCATTTTCCAGAAAATAGGGAAAATCAATTCTCCAATCAAGATCTTCCATTTATCATCTTCAAGCAAATGCACTAGCACATATAATCTTAGTTATAAAATTCATTTTTTTCCTCCAACACCCCAAAGAAATTATTCAAATAACTTGAAAGCAAATTTAAAGTGCAATTGAAATTTAAGGGGGACAATTGTCGATAGAATTCGAGGCAACAAGGACAAAATTTCTAACTTTTGTCAATTATGAATGAAGAACAAAAAAAATGCTCACAACAGGGACAAAAGTTTCTCACAACCTTGTTCTTTTTCTTATTTGTTCAAATTTAGCAACCTTGTTTCTCATATGCCCTCTTCTAGAACATAGCTTATGTGCCCAACACAACATTAGAGAAAAATGTTTTTGCTAAAACTTGTTCGGACTTCCTAACCTGTCGTTTATGGATATTGCCTAGTCCTACGAGAAGGAGAAGCACCATTGAAGACGCTAACAATAGCTCCCTAGAGGATGAGGATTGGGTTTTGGGTTAGGTCTGTGTTGTGAATAGAGAGAGACATTTTTGGGCTTACAACAAAAGAGCATTTGTTAGTTTACGATGTTAGAGAGGCCGAAGTTATGTAAAAAAAGAGGGTGCATGTGTAATCAGTGTAAACTTTATGGGAAGTTACTCTAGTTGACTCTAAATTTTTTCTTATCAATAATATTTTCAAAAGAATGCCAAAGAAAAGTGTTACTAATTTAATATATTGAGGATTGATTTCACATATTATGATAAATCATGCCTTCCTAAAATTTATTGGACATGTTATTTGATAGGAGTCATTCAAGATCGGTAGATCACATTTGAGACTAAATCTTTTGTGGATGTGGACACAAAAGTGATGTGTCAGGCACATTAATAAAACGATAACAAATTAACGACACCTTAAAATATTATAATTATATTTTAAGTTATAATACTAATTAAAAAAGAAAAAAACTCTCATTGTTCCATGTCCAGAATCTAAAATATATTCCAAAAAAAAAACCAAAAAAATAATTTAAAAAGACCCATTCCTTCATGATTCATGATTGACAAGTTGATTTAATGAAAGATATGAATGTGTTTTTTTTATATGTAAATATTAAATATTAAATTATTAATCTTTATTAATAGAAGAAATTTGAATTTATAATTTTTTTTCTTCTTTTCATCATTAAATTAATCTTATAATTCATGAGAGGGTGTATTCCTACATGGTAGGGTACGATATTGTGACGTAATGGGTGAATGTTGAAGGATGGAAGTGCGAAAGACACTAATCCGTGGTGGTGAGGCAGAGATTCTAATATGGTAAGTTAGGTTCCATGGGTCAAAGGTGTGGGCATAGCTATTAAGATGTTGGAGTTGATGGTGGCTTGGCAAAGAGCAACTTTTTGAAAAAGTTCTAACTCAAAGATAGTAATTAACTTAACACACTTGCACCATTTTTCAATTTATCCATTATGAGTAGCTTAGCACACTTGCACCATCTTCAATTAACCCAATGTCCTATGCAGCAGCTGGGGTGGAAGGTTTTCTATTTTCAAGTGGTTGATATCCATTGTGCTCCCACGTTGTCCCTACAAACAATATGGTTGTCACTTTCACCCAAAAAATCAAATTAGATGTACAAAAACAAATACTTCCTCCAATCCATAATAAATGTCATGTAAAAAGAATTCAAAATAATTATTATGATTTTAACTTTTCAATATAATATTAACTACTTTTTTTTATTTATAGCCTTAATAATATTATTGACGAACAACAAAAACTATAAATAAATTTATGATGATAAGATTAATTTTGTATAATTATCACACATTTTTCATTTATTTACTATTTTTTTGTGTAAAAAAAATTAAGGTGACATTTATTATGAGACATAAAGAGTATAATATTACAAATAAATCAACAATAAAACATAATTTGATATCACTAATTTTCATCTATCTCATAATTTAAATCATAATCACATGAATTTCACCATGAGATGAAGTCCCACAACTTAGTTTTTTTTTTTTATCTATTCAACTATAAGCCTAATCTCATTGACATTTGTCTGATTTCATGAACTCAATCTCAAAATAGAAAAAGAGTTAATCCACAATTTAGTTTTTCAAAGTGGCAAGTTATTTACTTATGGTTCCTAAATATATGTCTTTGTAAATAGTCTTTAAAAGATTAAAAATACTCACTTTTAAATCTTTGAGTGTATTTTTTTTGTACAATTTAGTCTAAATTACTCCTCTTTAGTTCCTCTATTAACAAACATTAACAAATCAGCTAAAAGGTAAGAAATTTTAGACACTTTGAAGACTAAATTGTACAAATATTTGATTAGTAAATTATTTTACATTGGCATATAAATATTGAATTGGTAAGTTTTTACCATTGTTATATAGAGTGAGCAAACAAAAACCTCCCTTATGAATTATCTAACATATATTTTCATCCTAATTATATTTGTATATAAGGCAAAATTTAGGTATAATACCATAAGTTTGTTGATGTTGTTTTGTAATTCAAATTAGAATTTTAACTTGAAAACTTATAGTAAAAGTCAATATTAAAAGTTAGCATATAATATTAAAAAAAACTTTAATATTAATTAAATAATAACATAAAAGATACATATATTTGTGTGATATTCTTTTACATAGCTATCAAGATAAATTGAGAATATTAAATTAAAATCAATATCACATAATTACATTTTTACTTAGTCAAATTTAAATTACTTGAAATTTTAAAGTGTGAATTTATTCTTCCTCTTCATATTGTTTAAATGAAATCAAATTATGTATGTATAAATTTTTTTTACACTATTACAAAAAAGTCTTTTAAAGACTTATTTAACACCTTTCAAAATATTTTTTAACTGCTTTTGAATCTGTTATTATAAAAAGTCAACACTTTTCACGATGATTTTTAAACCGTTTTAGAATCTTAATTTTTACATCAATTTTTTTAGAAACCGTCTTAGAATGTGTTATTTTTTGTCTAAAAATGTTAATAAAACATGAGAATTTAAAGAAAATTTTTCAAAAAAATAATCTTAGAAAGTAGATATTCTAAGACGACTTTTAGAAAATCATTTTAAAAAATATATATTTTAAGACGCCTTTTTATCATGCACAATAGTTGTATGTATCTTCTCATTTGGCTAGGCTAATGGGAAATCCGCTCAACGAATTATCATCAATATCTTCTTTGGTTTTCTAAAATTTTTGGCTCAGCGAAATGCTGATACGAGATTTGTCAATTTTTTTTGCATAATTCGATTGCACTATAAATTTTTAATGTATTTCATTACACAAGCATAAATTTTATGTAATCCAAAACAAGGCAACAAAAAGAACCTCTTGGGTTTTATTATAATTCGCTTGAACTACAAATGCATTCTATTCTATTTCTTTGAAGGATATCATTAATTTCTCCTTTTGCTTTGTAAGTCGGTCTTTCACCTTCGTTGAATCCTTGATTCCCTTAGTCAATTTTTTCACCATCTTTTGTCTCGTCTCTATTTGGACCTTGTGGTGGTTTATTTCTGAACTACTCTTATCAATATCCTAGTAAAGGGGAACCATTATTACATACACAATTCCCAATAACTTTATCATACACAATTGATAAAAGATCATATGAACCATGCCTCTTCTGTGTGCCTTGATTGAATATTGTTCTTAGACTTCCAAGTGCCTTCTTGGCAACCAGAAGATTAAAAAAACATTAGCACCCCAAGACCATATGAGAGAAGTTAATCAAATTCATTTATACATAGACACACATATGTAAATAATCAGATACCTACATTTTAGCCTCTTCCCATGTTAATCCAAACCCTTTACCAAAGATCTGACCATTTATTTCAACCTAAAACATGAGAAAATTGTTTAAAAACTTTCAGAACTTGTTAAAAAAATCTCATGAAATAAATTGAAAAGCCATACAAGCTTCAATTGTCAAATGAAAAAGAATTGAAGAAGCACATCTGAACTTATCTGATTTGATTATTCCACTACTTTATTTGTTACTCACTTATTCAATGCATGCACTTTATTTGGCTATTTCATTGTCTAGTTTCCATTCTTCTAAAGTCGAGCCTTCACAAACTCAAATATAACTAACTATTTTGTTTTATGAGACTTGGGTAGGTTGTTTTATCTATTTGTAGTTTAAAATAATTACACTGAACACTATATAATTTATTTGATATATTTTAAATTATTTTTCATTGTCTCTAAATATTAAGACTCAATACAAATTATTTTTCATTGTCTTGCTTTGATAACCTTGACATCAATTACAAACCTGGGCAAGCACTTCATCTTTCTGTGCAAAATAAGTTGATGCTAGAGTTGGTGGAGATTGAAAACTCGCAATAAGACCCTCCATCATGCACTTAAAAAGTAGAATGAAGAATTTATAGTATATCAATAACAAACTCTGACATAGCATAACATGAATAAAACGGCCACAATTGGTTTCTTTATTAACTAAAAAGCTCACCAATTCTTCGAGGGCAAAAATTGAATCTGTTGACATTTTAGAGACTTTCAATCTAGGATCTGAAATCTTAGATGACTCAAATGCAGTTGAAAATGAGACTAACTCTTTTTTAGACAATAACTTATTACCAATAGAATTACCACTACTCGCAAAACCATTGTTGTTTGAACCATGAAACCCACTAACATCACCGTAAATGGAACCAACCAATTGTTTGATTGAACACTCAACAACCTTATTTTGGGATTCCTTTCTAGTTCTACTAATTCATTCACCAACTTTTTTTCCAGCAAACCATGCATGTGTATAAGAATAACATCAAGTTGAAGCATATTGATAAATTTTTTTAAAAAAATATAATGGAGGATATGTTTTTGTAAGTGATACCATTGTATGTAAAGCAACACAACCAAATTCAAGCCTATGATTGAAGCCATTATGAAATTAATTCTAGATAAAAACAACAAAGCCAACAATTTCAAATCTACTCATTGAGATATAGAACACCACACACCCAACCTTGTGTTTAGTAAATGGAAGTCATATAACTAATAAAAACTTTACCACTATGTTGGTTAATAAGTTTCTTGCAATTAATTAAGTATAGAAAAAATACCACAGGGCAAATTTATTGATTTTAAAATAAGTAATTTTACCCTAAATTAATAGAAAATTAGAAATGAAACCATATCATAAAATAATCTTGATGTCCATTACACACAAGGAATCCTCACCTATTTCCTAGTATCCCTCATACCTTAAATCGCATTGTTGTTGTCGCTGACATTGAAGAGGCTTTGATGGTGCGACCCAAATTTGGTTCTGTCAAGGAGAAAGGGCTTTCGAAGCTCGTTGTTACCCTTGTCGCAAAGAAGCCACGTGTCGTCGCCCAGGTAAAGTAGATGGATAGTAAGAGATTGAAGGGAGAGAGAAAGAGTGAGATAGTGTGAGATCAAAGGGAGAGGGAGAAAGCGCGAGGGTAAAAGGGGAAGGAGAGTGAGAGAGCACGAGAGAGAGAGAAAATTAAAATTAAAAACAATATTTCTAAGAGGTTTTGTTAAAACCGTCATGGAAACCATTCTAAGATGATTTTGTGGTGCACGATAAAAACCATTCTAAATATTGTATCGTGCACAATAGAAATCATTTTAAGATGATTTTGCTAAAATTATCGTGGAATGATTGTTATTCTAAGATAGTTTTTACGAAATCGTATTGGAATGACAATCATTCTAAGACAATTTATAGAAAACTATCGTGAAATAGTAATTTTTAAGACGTTTATTGGAAAACCGTCATGAAATTGTTATTTTTATTTACAAAAATACTATTGTGTTATTTTTCACGACAATTTTTGTTCAATCAATGTTAAATTAACATAATAAAAAACATATTTTTGTAATAGTGTTAATCAAATGTTTCCCAAAAGGACATATATAAAACTTATATTAAGTGTATGACATGTATCTGTGATAGTATATATTAAGTAGTGATAGAAATAATTTAAAAAAAAGTTTAAACACTTGTAAGAATAAAAGAATATTAGAGGACTAAAATGAAGTTTGCATATTTACAAGACATTAAATTTCTCTTACATATGTCTTATAATTTTTATAATTTAGATGAAGATATTAAGCTCAATTTTTATTATAACCAATGATATTGAAATATAATTAAGTACAAGTGAGACACTTGACATATTTCAATAAGTTGTCTCCTAAAATTCAATACAATCTTATTCTCTTTTTTTTTTTGGTAAATATCTTATTCTCTTAAATAAGGTATTAAATTTTACTTTTACAAATGAAAAAAAATGCTAAAAGAGATTTATGCCGTTAAATGATTCAACTCTCGAATAATAAGGCTTGTGATTTTATTTTATGGAAGAGTTTCTAGAAATTCTTTTCATTTAAATTTTCTAAATGTTAAGCTGTATATGTTTATTTTAGCTTATTAGAAACACTATATTTTTACTTTTTTCCTACAAGTGTTTATGGAAAATTTAATCCAAATAGAACCTTATCATGGTTTAACCAAGGTATTAATCATTGTATTCTTATTGCAACTAGCAAAACCATCTTCAAACTTTACTTTATTTCTCATACCTGCAAATGGCTTTGATTGTCACACTTCATTTAACTTTGATGTATTGTGTAAAAAAAAACTAATAGACGATGAATGTGTGTGTAGTCGGGGAATGTTTTATTATAGTATCATGATAAATGCAAAAGACCAATATGTTGGATTAGTTGTTTACCATGCCACAATTCATTGTATGAGGCTTATTTAATGAGGTTGTTTCATTAAATATTGAGAATAAAAAGTCTTGTGCCACAAGGCAGTGTTCTCGTGCCATAAAGGAGGAAATTAATAGACAATTATCAAGTGATTAATGGCGCTCTTCTCATAAGATTGGTCATTGGAATACTTTGGTCACATCATTTCTGATTATCAATAAGGTAAACAAAAGATAATCTTTCAAAATTAGAAATATCAAATTTATTTGCCCCAATGTTCTAGCGAGTTGGATTGAGCTAGGAAAAGCATATCTGTTATTTATTTCTTTTAAAATTCATATAAATTCAAAACATAAAAGATGTCCGATGGGTCAAACAGACCATGTTGAGTTCGTGAAAAACATGTTTGTTATTTATTTCTTTTAAAATTCATATAAATTCAAAACACAAAAGAATAAACCAACAAAAATTTAGTTCATAAGAAAACTGAGTCAGGCCAAGATAGTGCACTTTCCACCCTTTGGTTCTTGATCTGATCCATTTGACAGCTCTATCCAAAATACAAGAAAATGTCAAAAGAAAAAAAGAATTGTGAATTTTTTTTTTATAGTTAAATCCTAAAATTGAATTGAAACATAAAAGAGAAGGCCCAAAATTAAGTATGGCAATTGCATTTATTAGTGGCATATAATAAAGAAAAAATAACTACTATTTTGTTTGAGAATACTACAACTTTTGTGTATTCTATCATCAACATACTTTTACCTGTTTTTAATATAATATTTCTTCTTTTTTTTTATTTAATTTTCTTTTCAAGGCAATGCATATTTTTTTAATAAATTAATACTTGCAAAAATTATTATGGTTAAATTATTTTCTTGATAAAAGTACTATTATTAAAGAATTAAAAAGTACCTAGTTGTAAGTTATTTAACTAGTTAGATAACATACTGATAAACGAAGATATTATTGAAAAAATAATCATTGTATTCTCGATTTATAAAGTGATAAATACTTTTAGAAAAATTAAAATTTGTGAAGAAATAACGATTTATAAATCATTTCAGTAATTTAAGTCAAACAGTACCTTTGAAATACTGATTGTATATATGATGAAATCATATAACTGCGTAATTACATGAATGGAGGAAATTCAAATCCTATAATATGAGAGGAGAGTACAGTATTATTATTGTTGGATTGTGGGAGGAAGTGAACATCACACGAAAGATGTTGTTCCACAGTTGTTGCCCTTAAATGAATAAAGCATCTTCTAATAATTAAGCATTGCTGATTATGTTTGGCTGTGGACCCAAATAAATAAAAAGTCCGATGGTTATATTTCAATTTCCAATCAGAAAGCAAGTTGCACATACCACATGGCACATGTGAATTGTTTGGTCCATGATGTTATACACACAACAAAGCCATGCATTGGACAAAATTAAAACAGAAAAGGAACCGTGTATGCATCTTCATAAATGAATGGTTGAGAATGGAATTGATAAACGTCGAGGCAAAACAATAATTTATAATAATTGTGTCCAATGTTAGAAATTTGTGGACCTTCAATTCTCTTTTTAGGTCGAGACAGAGATAATGATATGTACTAAAAAAAAAGTTGAGATTTTTGCCACATTGGATGTGGGTGAGGACTCTCTAGTGTTTTTTTTTTGGATGGATTTTGGCTTTGGAGTTTTTTTTTTAGGAAAAATGTAAATTATATTAAACTCAAAATGATATAATAATAAATGGGACATGCTAAAACAAATACAACAGATATGTTGATAATCTTTAAAAATCAGTTTGTTCCTAAACAACCAGATGCATTAGATTGTAATTGCTATAGTCAGACAACATAATTTTCCTCACTTAACTCCTATATCAGTTTTTTTTTTTTTTTTTGGCTTTGGAGTTTTGATTTGGCAGCATGTGGACTTGTTGGCTTGTTGATAGCCACAATTGGCTCCAATAACACAGCAAGACAAGCAAAAAAACAAAGATTTTGGGCAAAAGGAGGACCAAGAACCGTTACTGCTAGCTACCCTGTGACCAAATCTCACTTTCTCTTGTTTTGCTTTTGATCTTTTCAACACCTACAATACAACTAACAACTAGCAACTAGCAACATAACAAATACTTGTAAATAATGTAAACCAAAATTGAATTCTTCTTTTTCTACATATGGTATAGAGTTTATAAAGCATTTCACAAAATTTGTTTATTATCTTAGTACTTTACTTTCTTTTTCTTTCTCCTAGTTTGCAGGTATGAGGTAAAATAGAACAGAACCAATTTATTACTTATAATCTTATAATTTTTTTTTCTTTCAAATATTAGAATGAAAATTTACTATTTTTTTACAAACTATTTAAATAACAAGAATTTATTTGTAACATACTTATACTATCAACTAATTAGAAATAATCTTTTATATATATATATATATATATATATATATATATATATATATATAATCAGTACAAAATTTAACAAATTTCAATTATGCAATAATTCATAATTAGATAACGGTATTCAAAAGATCATACTGAATGTCAATAATCATAGCTAAGCTAAAACGATTTATTATACAGAGATCAACATTAAAATAGAAATACAACTACGTTTAAGTTTATTTTTTCTTTTCATTAATTTAAGATTTAAATATGTTTTTAATCCTTTAAATTTGAATAATTATTACTTTTAGTCCTTAAAATTTTTTTTATTAGTTTCTCAAATTTTTTAAAATCCCTCTATTTCTTTGTGATAATGGTGTCACAATTAATCACAAGTTCTCACCATCAGATTTTTTTAATTTAATTTCTGTGACTTTTTAAAATTACTAGAATAGGTAAAAATTCACCGCAATTTATTATTTGTTTTAAATTTTCTTCTTTAAAATCATCAAAATATGTATAAAAAAATTGATAACAATCCATATGGGTCAAATATTTTGATGATTTAAAATCCTCAAAGATCATTTTTAAAAATTAAATTAAAAAAATAATTTTAATAATTAAAAACTATCACAAATCTTAAAATCACAAATACAATAAACAAAATAATTTTTCAAAAACCAGAGAAAAAGACTAAAAAGTTAATTATCTAAATTTAAAAGATTAAAACCCTAGATTTAACCCTACAATGATAGAGATGCAAAAACCATAAGCTTTAAACTATAATATTCATGATGATGTGGGTAAATTTATATTTTCATATATCTTCCAAGTAATGTTCCTTGAACCACTCATCCACGCAAATGCAAAACCAATTTCCTGTGGAGTTCACCAAATTAAATTTACTTTCTCATGGCCAACCAGCACCACATCTATGACTTTAGAGATTGGACCGCCACCTTTTCCTCGCCATCGGGTTTCGATCCCCTGCACCTCCGCTCCATGTGCTCCCTCATTCTAATATTTGTACCAATTACATCTCAGTCAAGTCAGATATTTAATGCTCCTCTCACAGAAAAAAAGTCAGATATTTAATGTGAAATCCTACTCTTTTTTAATTATACTAATCCATTTGTTTGTTAAAATAATTTAATTTTATTAATCTTAATTAAAAATAAGAATATTCTTAAATTATTGTTTATTATAACTTGATATCATAAATAAGATAAAAATTTTAAAAATAGAATTACAATTAAATAAGTGATATTATAAGAGTCTAAACTATAACTTTTTTTTCTTCTTATATATGAATTCAGGGAAGTACGGACTAATAATACAATAATTAAGTTGACTTATGGTTTATAATTTATTTTCCATTTTTTTAATTCTAGATATCAATTAATTGATTGTTATAATTTTAATAATTTAATTGATTAATAATTTTTTCAGTAAAAAAGTCTATGCAATGTTAGTGTAAAGATTGTTTATACTATCGTCCAATAAAAAATTGTCATATAATTATTTATACATAAAAAAATAATTTCAAAATAAGTGTTTTTAAAAAAGTATTTTCTTAATAAGTAGATAGAATTTATTTTTTAAAATAAGTAGATTTTTTTTTCAAACAGAAATAATTTAAACATATTAAGAAAACAAAAAAAATATTTATTTTATTAAAATAAGTACTTATTTTAAATAATTACGTTTAAACAAACTAACCTATAATAAATATGTTAACTTTTGTATGAATTACTTAAAATTCATAAACACCATGTTTCTTATTAACTAATAATATAAAATAATTTTATATTAAATATTACATGTATTTTTATCATCAATGATAAATTTTGTGAGTATTCAATTCAATTATATGTTTAAAATTTAAATTTAAGACTAATGATTAGTTTGAAGTAAAACTACTCTACGTTATTTGATGCTTACACTTTTTTGTTGAGAATAAGATATTCTCATAAGACTTTAAAAAACATTTTCATAAAACTACTCTCTCAAGCTAAAAATCATCAAAAGTTTTATTTTTTCTAACATACTCATTGATATGGAAATGAATTTGTTGCATACACCTAATGGTGAATTGATTAATAATTCCAATTTCAAAAACCCTTTAATCATTTTATTAATTTGAGGAAGTATTTTTATTTTTGGTTACAATTATAGGAACTAATTTATTCGGCTATTTATAATTTAACATGACAGAACTAGCTTGCTGGCCACGCGTACTCCACTGTCTGTTACTTTTCTGAAACCGGATGCACCGAATCATAACCTCTCCGTTGATATGTTGTTCTCTTCCATCGTCCACGTGGCACTTTTTAACTTGCAAGTGTTGTTTATGCCAAGTGAAATATTATTGGAACAGCTCGGATAGATCAAACGGTTTTGAACGCGCCACGTGGGATTCAGAATTATCCAACGGTATCTGGAAATTATAGAAAATTGTGACGTTCTTCTTCCATTTCTGTCTATCTACCCTTTTCCCCTTGAAAGCCCAAAATTGTTCATGAAAGCTTCGTTTCGGATTAACATTTTTTGAATAATAGAGACATTACTTTCTGAGGTTTTAACCTTTTTAAGGTATATACTGATTGATTAATATCGTTTCTCTGTTCATTTTTCACTTTTTCTCCCCCTCAGATAGCGGTTTGTGGATTCTCTGAATGATTGAATCTTTGTCAAAAATTCGTACTTTTGTCGTTTTGGCTTCTGGGTTTTATGTTTTTCACCTTGTTTTATCTGATTTTGGAGTAAAGCCATGTTTTTTGTGTGTTTGTAGAAACGTTTAAATGCGTAATCTTTTTTTGGGGGGTGAATAATTGAAACTTTTACTGACAAAAATGGGTTCGGTTGCCTTGATGGTGCCCACGTTGGGAATTTGTCTGTGTTGGCTATTTTAAGGTTTTGCTATTTTTTGTTCTTGCTTTTAATGCTTTGCTGTTTTGAATCTGTCATTGTTTGGATTATGTGTCAAAGATGGGTTTATTCCTCTTGATTCTGTTGAGAAAATGGGTGTCTCTGTTCAATGTACTTAGGATTACTGTTATCTTTTGGTTTTGTTTTTTGTTGTATATACAACGTATTGTGGTTATTGCCCTTTGTTATATCTAGTAGCAAATTTTAGGACACATGTTTGCTAATAATTTGTATTGCCCTTTTTAATGACTAGTAAATCGTTGTTTTTGAGGTAAAAAACACGTGAGTAACGCAGCTGCAAAATTCAGCTCTTCCAGCTTTTAATGCTTGAAATTCAAGTAGTAGCTGCACCTAACATTTTCTGAATTTGATTGCTTCATCAACTCGTTTTTTTTTTTTTTGTTCTTTTCTATAAGCTTGTTTTTGTTGAGGTTGTTCTTTAAAACGTTAGATTTCCTTTTCTGTTGTCAACATTATTTTTGAAATTGTGTGCTAACTGGGTTCTTTATAGGCTTCCCTAACTTGAGGCTGCTACTTGTTTAAGAAGAGGCTGTGTGCTCATTTGCTTAGAGAGTTTTGCTGCTAAGGACTTGACACAATTGTGTAAATGTCTGTGGCTTTTACCAACCTCTCTTGGTGGTTGTGGAGTGGAAAGCATCAAGATCCAAGAATCTCAAATGGGTCTTCTATAAATTCTTCGGGCGATTCGAATTTGTGGGAATCGGATGTTTTGAGGTTTCCTTTGGTTAAGGCAAATGTAGGGTCCTCGTCAAGAAAGGTGAAGCGCAAATGGCATAGTAGGGAGGAGAGGAAGGTGGATAGGGAATATGATGTTGTTCTGGTTCCATCTGATGGTGGATGTGTTTCTGGTTCTGAATCTGATGATTCTGACTGGTCAATTGGCTGGTTAGAGCCTCATGGACCTGGCTTCCCAAGTGATGATGAAACAGATAACAGTTTTGCTGTGATTGTTCCCTGTTATGGGCGAGACTATGGCAGAATAGTGGAGGATCCAAAAGGCAATTTACTGAGGGGTGTTGGGAACTTTCCAGACAGTTATTCAGATGGTGAGTTTTCTTATTAACATATGTTGTAGTTTACATTTGTGCTGTTTTAAACTTGATTTTCTCGTTATGTTTTGCTTAATGGATAGTTAGCAATTTAGCATTTGATTGCGGTTGAACAATAGACATTAGTTGAAAATGTAAAAAGCTATTCAAAATGTTGGTTTGGTCTTTAATCTTTTGGGTTTTTGCATGGGATACTGATTTCTGTCGAAACACAGTTTTAGGCATTGGTTCCACCAGCTGCTGAAGTCCAATATGAATGTATTAGTTAAAAAAGAGATTAGCCAGATATAATCTTTTGGTTAGACTTAACCAGACTGAAATATGCCATTTTGCATTTAGTGTTATTTCTAATTTATTTTTCTCTTTGAGAGGAAGTTGCTTCAATTTGTTATAAAAGAAGATAAAGATAAGCAGAGAATTCAACAATCTTGCTGCATTTTTGTTTAAGCACCATAAGAGGCAAATATGATTTGGGGGTGATAGGATTTTAACCTGAACTTTTTTATTCATCGAGTATTTTTTTGCTTTAATAAGATTTACCATTTGGTTGGATATATGATTCTGGCTTTACCCTCATGATCCATTAGCTGGAATCAACAAACCTATTAACAATAATGAAATAAAGTGGTTTTTAACCCAATTGAGAGTGTACTTGGACTAATATCTAGTATGATACGTTGTGATGTGACTTGTGAGGTTAATGTTAATTTGGACTTTGTGCATATATTTGTGGTTGGATATATGGCATTCATTCAGATTTTATTTTTCTTATGGTGGGGCTAGAGTTGTAACATTTATGCCTTTTCTCCCCTTGTCTGCAGAGAGCAAAAAATTTGTGGAAGACTGGCTCTCTTCCCTTAGAAATACCTGATGCACAACCATTCATCATTGTGATCCTGCACTTCCTGAGAAAAATCTTCTTTTGTGATCCTTAGCAAATAAACCATTTGTATATGTAAATATTGTAAAAAAGAAAAGGCATTGATGTGATGTCAGAATATGATTGGTTAACATTGAGTCTTGGTTAATTCAAACCTATGAGGAACAGATATGGCCAAGAATGAAAGCAGTTGTGATGCTTTTGCACTGAGAATGATGTGCAACTGCTGTTCTGCTCTCATCTTCGAGAGTCCAAACATTGTGACTGAATTTGAGAGCTGTATTGAAGTGTGACTTTGGAACTTGCAATTCGTTCATGTAAATATGGTCATTGGTTGAATGCTTGATCATGTACTCAAATTTGTAAATAACTGTATATAAATTTTGTATAACATGGGTGTACTTTGTGTATATATGTGTGTGTTTTTGGAGTTTGCTTGGATGTATAGTTAAATTAGCACAGTTTTGTATAGATCCGTTAATAAATCAATAGTCTCTAATCTTCTCTGTTCCTCTAAAAGATGATAGCATTTCCCTTTGGGGATTCAAGGTTATTGGAGTTTCATGTAAGTGTTTTATTTGAAATATTTGTATGTATTAACTTTATGAAGGGTAGTTTAATGGATAACTCAAACCATGAATTATGTTTGTCATCCTGGAGCTTTTATAGATTGACGCTTTAATAGTAAGACTAGTAGAAATTTTGAGAGGATTTCATTTAATTAAAAAATATTGTGAATGAAATTTTGAGTATTATAGTGATATATGCACATTTTTTAAAAAAAAATTGTTGTGTAACTTATGAGATCTAATGATAAATTTATTTTCCTCCCTAATTCCAAGGTAAACAGGGACATAACCATTATGTACTTGTTAAAAATAATTATAATATTATTGGAAGATGATGGGGACTAATTCAGTAATTTTCTAAAGAAATTTTATATAGAGATTAAAGTGTGTGTGTATATATAAAAGGCTAGACTAAAAATATTGTCAAATCTAAATCTATTTTTATAAGTGTGCTTGGGTGAAAATAATAGAGTAAGAATAGTACTAGAACAAGTGATCTCTAGAAAAGGTATTGCTTTAATTTAACTAAATTTATATTACTTATTGCTAATGAAAAATAAAATGTTTCTTAAATATCATGGGTATTGCTTTTAAAAAAATATCTTGACTATTATTCATATCAGTGGGACAAGTAGCAAAGCAATAAAAGTGTTAGAGTAATCATAGAACTTTGTTTCATATTGTTTGTATTTCTACTTTACAGCCTTGATATCTTTTTTGTAATATCTTTTTATATTGAGACTATTTCTTAGTCGTTTTGAATATTATTAATATTATTTCACATTGGCTGTTTTGATTTATGCCTATGCATGTTTTTACATATATATTTGGTTGAATTGTTTAGATCATTCCTAAAAAAAAGTGAATAGATATACAATTACCTGTTTAAAGAAACTTTCACCTTCTCTCGTAAAACATTATTTTTAGTTGCCTTGTGTCTAATTGTAAATTTATTTTCTTTAGAGGCAGTTTATCATTAATTCATACCAAAATTAACAAGTCACATGGCGATATGTAATATCACTTGTATTTTCTATTTAAAATTAAATTGCGTCTCATGTGACATGTCATGTTAGAATTATTTATTTATTTCGCACATTCAAAAATTCTTAATTAGACTAAGGTTTTCATGTGACATACATGTGAGTATAATTTATTTAATTTTTATTTAAAAAGGTTTCACGTGAATGTCATTAGTTCATCTAACCACAAAAATTAAAAAAAATAATTAAATGAATTAAAAAAATAAAATAAAAAATAAAAAGAAACTAAAATTAAATATTAATTAAAATTAAATATAAGCTTAAATAAATTTTTAAGTTATACATTTATTAATTATTAAATAAATAAATAAATTTTTATAAAATATTAATTATGCAATACATTAATTATAAAATAAATTAACAATTTAACTTAAATAAAAAAAATTCAAAATTAAGAAATTAAGTCAATTTCACTACATAATGTACGTTGATAATAGATTATTATATCTTAGTAGACTTAAATATGAGTCTTGGATATGAAATTATATTAATATTTTTTTAAAAAAAATTCACCACTCAATAATCCTACTCACCTTGAGTAGAATTATCTCTATGAAAGATACAAATGATTTCTAAAACAAACAGCCTTCAAAAGATATACATCATGCATGAGATAATCATATATTTAAGCAACATCCTTTCAAACACAAGCTTATTAAATTTTCCTTTCTCATGTTATCTCATCCACTAAATTCAAGTTATCTTTAGAACAATTGTTAATGGAACTATACATACCATCAAATTTTTCATATATCTCCATTATAACTTTTAGAGTTCAACCCTATATTGAAATTGGTCACTACCTTCAATTCCTAATACATGTCTTATATATATATATATATATATATATATGAAATAATTTATAAAAATACAAAAATAGGAAAACATAATTTATTTTAAATTATTACAATTGATGAAGGATACAATGCCTGATGGCAAGGAGTTAATGCAACAAAAGGAAGATGTTGTAGAAATATTTTTTTTAATGCAATGTACGTCTTTTAAAAGCTTACTTTATTGTACAAGTGTTCAACGTGCATAATGTATGCCTTTTGGAGAAGGATTTTATCTATTTTAATTTTGACTTTTTATTTAAGTTTATTCATTTATTTTATAATTAATCCATTACATAATTAATATGTTTATATAATTAAAATTTATATAAGTTTATCTTTTTATCTAAGTTTATTTATTTGTTTTATAATTAATATATCAATATTGTATGACATGATTGATACATAATTAATAATTTTAAAGAATTATTCTTTAACTCCGAGAGAAATATCCTATGTTCACCAAAAATATTATATAATTAATATTTTATATAGGCTTATTTAATTTCTTTTAGTAAAAATATATTTTTAGTTTTTATACTTCCGGTCAAACATGGTAAGATCCATCTACTTTCATATTGATGAATTTGATACTTAAACTTATCACATGTTACATGTCATGAGTGGCACCATTTTTTTAAAATTAAAATTAAAATAACTCACCTGACACTAAAAATTGATATGCGATTTAGTAATTTTAGTGTAACATGACAAAAATAGTCTCACTATAATAAAATGTTGAAAATGACCCCATTTATAATGTGTGTTTAATATTATTTCACATTAGTTTGATTTTCCATAACTTCATCCCTAATAGGGTGGACAAGTTAACTCACTGACAAAAGTGTATTGGGGAATACAACCCACCTTGCTCCGGGATGATAGGTTGAACCTTTGGTATGTTTAGTTGATAAAATAATTTAGTATCCAATTTTTTCCCCTTTTCTCTCTTTATTTAAATAAGATTAAAATATATTTTTGTTCATAAAAAATATTTAAAGTTTATTTTTAGTCATTTTCGGTATAGTTCTTTTGGCATTCTCAGTATGGCACCTCTACCACTGCCGCGCCGAACACATTTAAATTTTACAAAAACAAGAAAACATATTCAAAATTTTACAGGAACAAATTTTAATTTTTTTTCATATTTATAGACACTGCAAACATAATTTAACCTTTAAAAGTGAAAGCTAGAGGCCCAAAATAAAAGGTAAATATTTGTTTCTTGTAGGAAAAAAAGTTAGAAGTATATATAATAATTGTTGGTGGGTTGTCTCACACTCTAAGAATTCAATTGTTGGGGCCAATATTAAAAGGGCGAATATTTTAACTGTAACACTGTTCAGTTTGGAGAAGAAAATGAAAGAAAAAACAGGTAAAAGAAAATAAATAGAAAAGAAGATGATTTTTCATGTTATTTGGCATAGAAGAAAGAGAAAGGAAAGAAAAATGAATAATACACTTTTTAACTTAATAATTTAACCCTTAAAAAAACTTAATAATTTAATCATGATTTTATTATTTAATTACTTAAATGTTGAAAACGTAACTGTTATGTTATGCCCGTTAATTCTACCTCATAATTTGCGTAGAATTTTAAGCTGTTTTTCTCTCCTCTTCTATCCAAATAGGGCAGATTGCAATTGTTTTTTTGTCAACCAAAGAGAAGCTTCTTTTTTTACAAAAAAAAAAAACAATGTAATCATCTCTATCCTTTTTGTTCTCTCCTCTTTCTCCCGATCGAAACAAAGAGAGTGTAAATATTAACAGGTTTTTTGTTTTTTCTTAGGGGGAAGGGGTCTGCCTCTGTTTACGAATAAATTTGTCCCTGTCCATTCCTTATCCAGAAATTGGTCTGTTGACTCTGTTCGGAAATAAAAAACAAAATAATTGTATTATGTAATTTTTTTAAAAGTTATTGAATGCAGAAACCTTTTCAATATTACTGGGAAAGATGTCAAGTTTTGCCTAATGGCACCTAGTCAACTTGGGAAAAATGTAAATGATATTAAATCAAAATGATAGAACAATAAACGGGGCATGTATCTATAAAAAATCAAAAGTCTTCCTAATACAAGAAGATCTATATCAAGATGCTAAAACAAATGCAGCAGGTGCGTTTGTCTATACATAATAAACTTAATCTTGCTAATAACCTCTATTACATAAAATTGATAATCTTCAAAAATCGGCTTGTTCCTAGACAGCCAAATACAGTAGACTAACGTAATTTTCCTTGAACACATCAGTAATGCGCCGTAAAGAAGTGAAACGCCTACGGAAAGGAGCTACGGCAAAGGGAACCCTTGTCAAAAAAGCAACTTTGTCAAGAGTAAGCGACCGATTCCTTTTAGTAAACAATCACACCTAGTCAACTTGTTCCTAGGATCTGCCTCGAAAGAGTTGTGTACTTAGTGAAAAAAGTAGCCATAGAAGATCAAATCCACTCCTATGAAAATAATAGAAATTCATATCTAATTTTTAATCACAACCTGATGAATATATAAACTTATTATCCTAGCATATAATCTTTTAACAGAAATTGATTCCCAAGGAAAAAAATTATGAACGTTTACTAATCAAAAAGAAAATTATCTTATAGTCGTGTGTGATTTTTAAACATTTTTATTCACGATTGTTCCATTTTTTTACTAGAGGAAAGTGGTTAATCAAATCATGAAAAATGCTTATCAGTACGTATCCCTGAAATACGAAAATTAATTTTTGTCATTAATTTTTATCCAAGTTCTTTTTTTTTTTAATTTTTTAATTTAATCTGTCTAATAACATATAGACACATGGGTTCCTAATGCATGAAAAACAATATGTAAGTTGTAACCTTTAGCATTGATGTCGAATTGTTTGTCCCAGTTTTGGTTTGAAAGTTGGAACTAATTTGCTTGTTGTTAGTTGTTACTTGTTACAATAACAACTGAAAACTTTCCCAAAACTAGCCTATCACAACACAAAAAATAAGAAACAAGTATTTATGTTATTGTTATAAGAAACTGAAAAGTTTCTAGTTCTCATTTTTTTCCCCATGGTAACCTGTAACTCCAAAGTTTGTCAAATAGTGGAGAAAATAATTCTTAATTAAATTTTATTTTGAGGAAATAATACAAAAAAAAAAAAAAAATTCTTTTCTTAGGTTGCCAACAAGACCCAGGCTAAAACCAACCTCCCCAACTCCAACCAAAAGTGAGATAATTTATCTAAATAAGCTCTCCAAAGTTGGAGCTCTTCAAAGGATCTAACACCTTACACGTATGCATGAGGCGAAGTATGCTCCTCTCCATGTGTACCCCATAAGAGGACATTTTCGCCAACCTATGTTTTTCCTTTTCCCCATAATTTTATTAATCACCTTGATTATGAAAATCTAAGCTTTTTCGCTGATCAGAAATTTTGCTGGCCATTATTTGTCTGTGTCACATCTTCATCATCAAGGTTTTACTTCCATGGGATGAATGTGTATGATTGCTACCTAGGACAAAAATGTTGCAAAGGGCAGCAAGCAATGCATATTCATGGTGGTGGGCCAGCCACATCAGGACAAAGCAGTCAAAATGGCTGGATCAAAGCCTCCAAGGTACGTTTGTTAATATGCATGTATATATATAATTAATTGTTCTTATACCATCAATCTGGATTTTTTTCCAATGTTTCTAGTAACATCAAAACATATATATCTTGTTGGACATTAGGTTCATCAACATAAGACCTAGGAGATATCAAATTATCAATTTCAGGCGATTTTAGAATATCCAACATTCCCATTTTTCTCTTGATTCCCAAAACTATTTCGCAAAATTTGTTGATTAAGATGGCTGGCAACCCACATGCATAAAAATGATGTTTTTCTTTCAATATAGAGTAGTTGCTTTTTTTATTTTTAAAGCATCATTTTCTCAGTGGTACATGAGACATACATTACATAACAAGACATGGTGTAGAATTAATTGATGATTTTAGAGAAAGCAAAGCAAAATGATAGGAACATAGGAAAATCGATCAATAACATAGGATAATGGTATAGTTCTCTGAGTTTCATGGTTGCATAACCCCTCCCCATGTTTCTAAGAACTGAAGTTCTCATCTGCATTATTAATTAACTTTTCGAATAAAATTCAATGTTAATAAATGAAGCAAACAAATGATAACAGATATGGAGGAGAAGGTGGCTGAGACCCTCACCATTCTGTGTGATGAGGGGGACTCATTTGCTAAGAGGGCAGAAATGTATTACAAGAAGAGGCCAGAGCTGGTGAATTTTGTGGAAGAAGCCTTTCGAGCATATAGAGCCTTAGCAGAAAGATATGATCATCTATCAAAGGAACTCCAAAGCGCGAACCGCACTATAGCCAGTGTCTTCCCAGACCAAGTTCCATATCATATTGAAGAAGATGATGAAGAAGAAAGTGACACAGGAACTAATTCATCATCACCAGACCCCAACAATCAAACACATAATAGACCATCCATTCCTAAAGTTCCCAAGACCCCAAAGAAGGACTTTAGAAGTCCATCCATGTTGCTATCCAGAAAGGCCCCACTTAAGAGGATTTCTAGCTCAGCAAAATATGTTCCAACAATTTCAAGCTCAGGTCTGACCAAGGTTGAAGCCTTGGCTGATATTGACAAGCTTCAGAAAGAAATATTGTCACTCCAAACTGAGAAAGAGTTTGTGAGGAGTTTGTATGAACGCGCCTATGAAAAGTACTGGGAAATTGAAGACCAGATCACCGCAACTCAGAAAAGAGTTTGCAGCTTGCAAGATGAGTTTGGTGTTGGCACAGTTATAGAAGACAATGATGCTAGAGCTTTGATGGCAACCACAGCTCTAAAATCATGCCAAGAGACCCTGGACAAGTTGAAAGAGATACAAGCACAATCATCTAAAGATGCTAAAGAGGAGTACCAAAGGGTTAAGAAAGCTCATGAGATGTTTGAGACCCTTAGAGACCAATTCATTGCTAAATATACGAGTCAACAAGACCAAGATGACGTGGACAAGTCTGAGAGTGTAGGAACAGATAAAAAATGCATAGATGAAGAGATGGATCACTTGGAGCAAGAGAAGCATGACGTGGGGATGTTGAGAGAGAAGATCAAACAAAAGTTGGATGAAGACTCAAGTAATTCCCTCACTGTGACTGAAATGGCTGAGTGCATTGATGAGCTTGTAAATAAGGTTTGTACCTTGGAAACTGCGGTTTCATCTCAGACTGGAATGGTCAAGAGACTAAAATCAGAAACAGATGGACTTCAAACAAATATAAAGAAATTGGAAGAAGACAGGGAAATGCTCATAGAAGGCTCAGAAGTTACCAACAAGAAGCTAAAGGAATTGGAGGAAGAGTTGTGGAGAGTTAAAATGCTCAACCGAGATGTCAGAACTCAAGACAACACCCTCCAAACACACTTTACTGAAGCTAGCTGTAACCTTGAGCACCTTTCTGGAAAATTGAATAACATGAAGCCAAATGAGGAGGAGGAGAACTTGGTACTTTACAAGAAGAAGAGAACTGCTTCTGATGTTAACTTGTTTGTTGATAACTCAGATGTCAAGACACTAAAGGAAGATGGTGGTGCAAATGTTGATACTAACAAGTCCAATTTGAATGATAGTACTTTAATGAATGAAAGGATTCAGAAGCTGGTACTACAACAGGATAAGGATGATTTATCTGATACACCGAGCAATCTTGACACTGAATCACAGGATCTGGACATTAGTGAGGAAGATCAACCTAATTGGAGGCAGATGTTTATAAGTGGATTAGATGACAGAGAAAAGATTCTGTTGGAGGAGTACACATCAGTCTTAATGAACTATAAGGATGTCAGGGTGAAGCTCAATGATGTGGAAAAGAAAAACCGTGACAGCATTTTTGAGTTGACACTTCAGGTAAGCAATGATCAATCCATAACATTTACTTGATTGTATAATTATTTTCACAAATCTGATATAGATTTAGAAATTGTCATAATTATACATAATAACTTTTTTTTTTATATCTATACGCAAGAAAGCAAGATGAAATTTCAAAACAAGAATAGAACATATTAAATATTCTAGCATGATTTTATTATTAGCAGTATGGTCTTCACATTTTTTTTTTTTTTGAGTATCAACTAACATCCACTTGCATAAATATTCATAGAGTAAGAAAGAAAAGCTCCATTTATTTTAGATGAGATTATTAGTTATAAAATAAAGGTTGAATATTTTAATACTGTTGCCAAAACAATACAAGAATTTCTCCTTACAAATAGAGTACATTCCACTCCTACTAAGGTAGAATTTCCCGTGCAGCTAAGGGAAATGAAAAATGCTCTAGATACCAAGGATAAAGAGATACAGGTTTTACATCAGAAGCTGGACAATCCAGATGCAAATCCTTATGAAAGTCCCTGCACCATCACCACAGAATACAAATATACACCACATGAAGCACTTCTCCGAAAAGCAGGTCAAGGTGCTGATGTGTCGGACTCAGAAATTTGGCCTTCAAATTTAGATGCAAATGCAGCCACAACGCCTTTCACAGAACAAGTTGAAACTGAAAGAACAGGAAAAAATGCCTTCTCATCTGTGAGAATGACACTAGAGAAGCTCATGGCACATCAAGATAAGCGCCAAGACCTTTCTAACTTGGAACAGAAGTTCCGTTCAGACATCAACGACTTGCTGGAAGAAAACCTAGAGTTCTGGTTGAGGTTTAGCACTTCAGTTCATCAGATTCAGAAATTCCAAAACTCTATTCAGGACTTAAAAGCAGAGCTGAAAATAATAAGGGAAAAGAACAAGAAATCTGAAGGGTATTCACATTCTAAACAACAGCCTATACAATCTCAACTCCGGCCAATATTTAGACACCTGAGAGAGATAAGAACTGAGTTGTCACTGTGGGTGGAACACAATGCAGTGTTGCAAGATGAACTGCAAGGAAGGTACGCATCTATGAGCAACATCCAAGATGAGATAGCAAGAGCAGGGAACACAGAATCCGGTGCTGACACGGCAGAGCTAATTAGTAAGTACCAAGCTGCAAAGTTTCAGGGTGAGATTCTCAACATGAAGCAAGAGAACAGCAAGGTTGCAAGTGAACTGCAAGCAGGCCTTAGCCTTGTGAAGGGAATGAAAAATGATGTTGAGAAGACACTAGATGAGCTAGATGAAGCTATTGGTGTTAACAGTAGTGTTCCTAAGAATAATGGCCAGATGAAACACTCCAGTAGTCGTGCTCGAATACCCTTGAGGTCTTTCTTGTTTGGAGTTAAGTTAAAGAAGCAAAAGCATCATCCTTCACTATTTGCCTGTGTAAATCCGGCATTGCAAAGACAATACAGTGTCAATGATGAAGCACCAGCCCCAATATAGATAAACTTCCACTACCCTACTAAGCACTTGGATTAAACTCTAAATTAAGTAGCAGTATGATTGTGACAATATATAGAACCTGTAAGTTATCATGCTGTTTTTAAATTTTAATTTCAAGATTGGTTCGGCTTCTATTGGCAAGATTGACATACAATTCTTATAGTGCATGAGTTCGTGTGTATACACATTCCAAAAGCAAATGATTTTATTATATGCGTGCATTTTTAAATGTAAAATTGTTTTCTAGCCATATCTTCCCAAATGATTTGTGCTTATCGCGGGAGCTTCCCCGTGCCAAGCAATGCTTTTGATGGAAATTATAGAAGAATTTTGTTTAGCATCAGGATAGAAGATGAGTTTTGATAAAAATAGGAGTTTATTTTTCTAAGATTGTCAATGCTTTAATAGCTGAAGCAATCGATAACACTATGGGCATTTCCATGACAAATAACTTGGAGTTCCCTTGTAACATGCTAGATCGGCTAGGGAGAAATACTCTTTTATCATTGACAAGGTTGAAAGGCATTTGGTTGGATAGAAGACTCAAAGCCTAAAGTTACTTTATCTCTAGACTTTGTTATGAGCCTTGGTTTTATAGTATTCAAGAGAATAGAGAGTGTTGCCAGTTCTCCTTTTTATTCAACTCCACATTGAATGCCAATGACAAGCAGAATTCTGCTTATCTGCTATTCCTTCCTTAGTTCTTGTGCAGTTGTGCCAATGACATTTCAGTTATTATTTTCTTCTTCTGGAGTTGGTTGAAGGAATTATCAAAAGATTTCTCGTACTCACGCACAGTGGGCAGCATCTCCAGGGGATTACTTCTATGCTATGAAGTACGGACACTCCAGTCCCTTGCCGTGTCCGGTATTCGACACGTGTCCATGTCAGTGTCTGACACCGACACGACACCCATACTACGTTCTATATTTTGGACATTACAGGTGTCTACGTGTCCGTGTCGTGTCCGGTGTCCGTGTCGGTGCTTCATAGCTTCTATGAGCTTATGTAGAAGTGATCTTTGTGTCTTCTACTGTTTTGTGCTTGTTTGGATCGTGGCTGTATGGTGATTTTTTAGCACATGTTTTGTAAGGATTCTGGTCTTCAGCATGTGGGGATGGACAATTACTTTGTAGGGTGCTTCATGTGGTTGGTTACTTCATATTTATATGTTTGCATGGTAAATGTCGAGTAACCAATTATGGAAATATACTTGTTTTTTATCTATGTAAATGTGTTTTGGTACCCCTTGTACCTCTTTATTAATATACATGTTATTTGCTGATAAAAAAATAAAATGAAGGGATATATTGATTCATTCAAATTGAAGAGTAGTTTTACTTCATTTGAATTGACAAGAAGTCTTGCTTTAATCTAAGGATTATAATGTTTCATGCAACGCATTTTCACCTGTCACCTAAACGACAAATATTAGTAGTAATATTGAACGTTGAGATGAGACCGGGCGGTATGATATATACTTTCCTAGTGTAAAAATTAGCATAAGACAGAAGAAGAATTTAACATTACGAATTGTTTATCGAGTGGATATATAAAATGAGTGATCAACTGTTCAGTAGTAGAGATCGTGAGCGAGATGGTATATCAATTGGTGTCACTCTTTCTTTCGCAATGTGCTCCACTTCTGCAAATATTTGAATAACCCATGACGATTTGTAGAACGAAAAGTAAAAAAAAAAAATATTGTACAATTACTAAATTACATCAAATTCGCAAGATAATCAGGAAAAGAAAAGTTATCTTCAAGGATTGTCTCCTGAATCCAAACTCATTTTATTAACACTCAAATCATCACATTAGACATCCCTATGACAATATTTTCCAAAAAAAAAAAAAAATCAGGTGTGTAAAAAGTGGATGATTCACCAGCATCTTATGTTGAAAATTAGAATTAATATTCTGATTCTAGTATTAATTACTATTTTCTTAACATGGTATCAGAGCCAACTCCAGAGTCAGGTTGAGGGAGTAAAGAAAACCGTCCCCCACGGGGGATAGCTTATCGAGGACCTGTTGTCCTTGGTGGATCTTTATACTCGTCTGATAAACTTATTTCCTATGTTTCCGCTTTCTGGGGGACCTTTATGGTCGTCACATTTATTCTGGCGACTTGCTTTCGCTTTGTGACGATCCTTTTCTCCTTTCCCGAAAAGTTTTTCGGTCATCATTGGTTGTCGTCACTTTTCTAGTGACCCACTATCCTGGTGGACCTGTCTTCTCGTCACCCATCTTCCAATGAGTCTTTTACGCTTTTCCGGCAACATAGAAACTTTTGCACCAGTTGCAAGGGGTTACACTCAATCATTTGAGATTGATTACCAAGAAACCTTTGCACCAGTTGCAAAGCTCAATACAGTGAGGGTGTTATTATCACTAGCAACAAATCAAGATTGACCACTTCTTCAATGGAGATTTAAAGGCCCTTAGTAATTCTCTTGACAAGTTGGAAATGTGTGACATCCATGCACCAACTTGAGAGGGGATATTAGAATCTATTAATTGTAGGAATTAGATATGATTTGAATTTAAATTGTAATTTATCCAAATTTCTATATATTTTTTCTTTTTTACTTGTGATTCTGTTTTGATATTTTGTCCTCAACAATCAAGGAAAAATGGTAGAGATTATCATGTATTTATTCACTGTTTCGTATCAATGAAAATTATCAGATTCCATTTTCTTTACATGGCATCAAAGTCAGGTTGAGGGAATAAGGAAAAACCGTCTCTCACTGAGGATGGACTGTCCTCGGTGAGCCCTTTTGCTAGTTGCCTTCCTTCTATCATTCTTTTTCCAATTTCTAGTGTACCATTCAACTCGTTGTCCTTCTTCCGGCGAACTATTTCTATTTTCCAACAACTTTTTCAGCGAGTGTTCTTATCCGGTGAATCATATTTCGTTGTGCAGAAGCTATCACTGCTAGTACCACCGGACTCGTCTCTTCATCGCTGGTCAAGCCCACTTTTCTCCTGCACTATCGGAGCTGCCACATGCCACCACCTTCTCCGACCATCTTTTTTAATCTTTTCATGTTTTGTCATATCTACTCTTCTTCGGTGCAATCTAGGTGCACCCACTACCACCATGGTGCTTGTCTTCCTCCGATTTCGTTTTTGCTATTCTTTTTTTCTTTATCCCCCTATTGAGTCTCCACCAGTGGTTCTGAAGCTTCCAACTCTTGATTTTAAGAAAATCAGAACTTGCTTTGAACCTTCTGAGGCTGATGTGTTTTTCAGCTCTCTCTTTTTCAAGCAATATTCCCCGACTTTGTCAACATCCCTGAGTTGTCCTTCGAATGTTTTTTTGTGGAACTCCATTTCTGTTATGTTTTTTATTTATTGGTGGGAATAAATTTTCTTGTAACAAGTTGATTGCTTAAAAGTTTTAACTTGAGGGGGAGTGTTGAAAATTAAAATTAATATTCTGATTCTAGTATTAATTACCATTTTCTTAACATCTTAACCTAACAAATATAATAAATGGCATGTGTATTAAATCCTATCATTCATCACATTCCAATGAAACATGAAAATTCGGAGGGAAGACATAGTCACAATAATAAAACTCATCTCCACCAACAAATTTCTTTTATTCCTTTTAGAGACACATGTGAGTGACACAATTAACAAATAATGTCTATATCAAAATTGATAAGATGTCAAATGATCCAATTTCAGTAGGCTATATAAACAAGCTAAAGTTGTGCCTCTCAACAACACAACACAATCCAAGTCAATTGATCAATATGCCTACAGATGCCAAAGTCAAGCCAGACCAATGCAGCTTCCAATAATAAAGGCAAACAAAACGGACAGGTCCACTCCAGGAATAGATTTCGATATTCTATATTTATTAATTATTTATTGGTTTAAATTTATCCACCTAGAATAGAATGTCCTTTACTCCCTTTTAATTACCACTATATAACAACATATTTCCAATTGTGTGACAAATCCTATCAACGCTATCTAACAAAAAATTATTAGGCAGTCTAGGTATTAATTGAAATTTGTTGAAAATACAAAATTAGAGAGTTTCTCGCTCTTAAATGAATTTCACCTGTGATTTTTTAATTTTCAAAAGAAAAAGTATATTAGGAGGAAGTAGGGTGTTAAAAGATATATTATTTTTTAACATATTCTTTTCAATACTCTTTATTATTAATTGAAATTTATTGAAAATATAAATTAAAAAATTTCTCGCTCTTAAATGAATTTCACTTGTGATTTTTTAATTTTTAATAAATTTTAATCAATAAAAAAAAGTATATTAGAAGGGTGTAGAAAGAAAAATAATTGTCAATGGAGCCTGAATCACTGAGCTTGTAGGGGTGGACTCATTCAGCTTAAAAGATGTCATCATTACCTAATGAAGATTTTGTTTACGGAAACACACTTGTCAGAACTGAAGACCAAGAATTAGCAGTCATCAGCAAGTTTATAATTTATAACTTTTCAAGGGAATGATAGGTGATACAAATTAAGAAGAAAAAAGCTACAAGGAAATAATAATAATAATAATAATAATAATAATAATAATAATAATAATAATAATAATAATAATAATAATGTTATGTACTTCCTCTCCTGCAGTTAAATTCAATGGCTCAACTCATTAATTTAATTTTTTTAATATCTTATAATAATTATTATTAATTTAAATAGTTAAATCTTTTCCAAGTCCAATTGGGAAACAACCTTAAAATGCACATTCAGATAAGCATGAATCCAGGCTAAGACCACAAGTCTTTTCTCATAAGCTACAATAATGTGTTTGAGAATCAAATTCTAGTGTAAACTCGAACTCAAAAGCCCAATTGGTTCCTCTTCATAAGTTATGGAGGAAGAAATTTATTGCAAAAAATATGGAATGACTGGGCAACTAAATACCCTAGATTACTCTTTCAAGTTAAATTATCATCTTTAAGAAAGTGTTATATGTAATTTAGTAAGACAGTAACCAAATTAAGGCTTAGCATATATGGATAAATTTAATAATTATGTAAATTATTATCCACCTGCACACATATGCTGAAGCTTCTGATGTAATTTCCTTGTTTGGGAGGGGCAATGCTTCTCGTTCACATTCTAAGTCACTATCATCATTCTGTGAATAAGATTTCAAATATGTATGAATGTAAGAAAGTGCTATACAAATTTAATAACTTAATTAAGAGTAACAAATAAAATAAAATAAAAACAGTAAGACAAATAGCGCAAAACTGATTTGAGAGGAGCATATTGAAGATTAAAATGCTGGTGTAGATGGTTGCTTACAATTTTCATTAATTTGCATGTGATTAATATTCATGTTCATGAGGAACTCAATTATATTCACCAGTTAGGTACTTGATACAATAAAAACCGAACACCGTTATCTTTATTACAAGAACATTCAAAACTTTTATTAACATGGAATATACTTTCAAAAGAAATCAAAGTAGCTTTTATGAATTGCAATTTCAGTCAGTATAATGGCCTGAATTTATGGATTTTAACTGGCAGTATAACTAATAAATTTATTTAAGATTTCAAAAGCACCAAAAATTGAATAAAAGGCTACAACACATCCACACTCTGTACTTCATTCATTATTCAATATCTGGTATAAAATGTTTTTAGGTCTATTAAAGCATTGTAGGTATTTGCATTGTGGAGAGACACTCACTTTTTAATAAGCCTGGGTCTAGTGTAGGGCTCTTAATTAGGTAGTCCCCTCGGGCCCAAGGTTGAAGAATAAGAAAAGAAAATTCAGATATAATTAAAATATTTATGAAAATAAAACTCTGCCACCACCATTGCATGCCTTTGAATCTCATCAATTGACTTGCTAACACAGGAAAGGTAGACACTCACTTTCTGTTCATAAAAAGGACTCCCAACTTTTCAATGCAAAGACAAGTGTGCACAAAAGCGTAGTGACATGAATACAAATGGGCAAAACAATGTATGTAACATATACATATAAATTTAGATGATAACACACACTTTTTTTTTAAACACTTATTTAACATCTACCATTCTTTTTATTTATTTTTTTTCTATTATATCACATCATCTATAATACTTGTATTTTTCAGCATACCGGATATTTAAAGATTATTTTTCATAATTTTAAAAAAGAGTAATAATATTTAGACAACCAAAATTTGCAAATATTCCATCAACACCTTTTATTTTTCTATATCTTTTTCTTTCTAACACATCATATCATATTATCAATTATACTTATCTCTTCTCTCTCCCTATTTCTTTAGATGGTGTCCAAATATATTTTTTCTTTGGGAAAAGAATAAAGGTAAAGAGAGATAAAAAAAAAAAAAGAAGATAAAAAGTGAAAGAAGAGAGGTTAAAGGAAAAAGAAAGGTAAAAGAAGAGAATAAGTGTAAGTGATGGATGCTGTGATGAAAAAAAAATGAGATAAAAATGAAAATGGCAGTATATATTTATATATAGTAACTCATAAATTTAACCTCTAAAAATTATTTAATTATTAGACTGTCTCGTACTACGATCACACGGTAGCATAAAGGAGTGAATACACAAAATATAGTTAACCTAATACTCTATCTTATCATATTAGAGGAACCCTAGCAACAAATTATTTCTTGATGAAATCACTACGAGTGTGTGTGTTTAGATGGAAAAATTTAAAATTCTGAAAAATTTTAAATTCTAAGAATTTCAAATACTTCAATTGAAATTCTTTTATTTTCAAAATTTTGTATTTGGATAAAAAAAATAAAATTATGATGATAAAAAAAATAAATGAAAAAAAAAGAAGATATGATTGGTGTGCTAGTATACGTGTTCCTCTATGCTCATACCCGATCGACATTTTAAGGGTTCAGACGATTTCTTGAAGAAGACAGTAAAAAAAGAATTTCAATTTCTCACATTTTAGAAGGAAATTAAAATTCCAAATTTTTAATTGTTTAAAATTTTGTTTTAAAATTTCAAAATTTTAAATTCTTCATAAAAAAAACATCCAAACAATGAACTCTAAAGTACAGAAATTCAAATTCCATGATAAATTACTTTCATCAGTTAAAATTCTTTATCCAAACGCACTCTATAATAAATTTACATAAATTTCATAAAATGCACATTGATAAAGAAGTGACAAAAAAATATTTTACATATACAAAGGACAGACGCATAAACAGGTTCTATCCCCAAAAAGTACTAGTAACAAAAGGATAGGCATTTGAAAAACTCAGTTAAATTCTACTAATCTGAACATTAAAGAAAAACTGTAACGTTTAAAACATAAATTCAAAACAGATTTTAAGAACAACGCAGAGCAGTAAGAAATTTGATGAGAAATCCAAATCCAATCTATGAAAAAACAAAACACATTGTACGGGAACGTACAGATGCGTTGCTTGGGGAGGGGAAACTACAAGATTACCAATTTACCCTTCAAGAGAGTCAGAAGAAAGTGAAAACTACATGCTTTATATCATTCTGTATTTTGTTATCTTATTCTTACCGTTAATATTTATTTTTTTCTTAATCTATTATTCGTTTAATTGGTACTTATGATATTAATTTGTTGATAAAATATCATATAATTTTAATATTCTTCTTAATCTTATTGTGTATTGGGATTTTATTTGTTAACGGACCAACTTGAATCAACATTATTGTTGATTCTTAATCCGACGTTCGAATAGGTTTTCACAATATTAATTTTGATTATTCTATTTTTTTTTTGTCTTTCTTTCGTCTCTAATTTAAAAATATTCTACTTTTGATTCTAATTTTTTTGCAGTTTATAATTGTCATTAAATGTTAATTATAACCATTTTGAAGATCAAAAGTGAGGTATTTTTAAATTACTTCATATGATATTAAATTAGAGAAAATAAGAAAAAATTTAGAACACTAATTAAAATCAAATCAATTTTTTTAAAGGAATTAAAAATATATTGTATCCTGATTATTTTGATATGCATATAATGTTCTTTCTTTCTCTTTTAAAAAGGATATAATTAATCAAATAGTAATTAATGTCACCTTAAAATTTTAAAATAATAATAGATAAATAGAAAATAATTTTTATTTAATAGAATTTGTGAAGTTATGATTATTTATTGAAAAGTTGATTTTGTTAACTATTATCTTCGAGATATTGATAAAGATTATAAAAATATAAATTATTATATAAAGAATATTCGAATTCTTTTTCTAATATAAGAAATATAGAAATCATTTAACAATTTTTTTATAAAGTAAAAGTATTTAATTAGGTATAAAATATTTATTAATCAATTTATTTAATTAGAATAATAGAAAACTATTAAAATTATTAATAAAATACTTACAAATATGTAATAAAATATGTTATTAAAATTCAATGATTACAACTTTATACTTTTTACCTTGTAATGAGTAATATTATTGACTCCATTACATCTATATATATATATATATATGACAACTGATATGACAAAACCATAAGAAAAAGATGAAGAAAAAAAATGTCAAATGAGTGTTTATAATATTAAGATATTCATATATTGTTCATAATTAATCAATAATTTTTTTTATCACAACTTAAGAAAATACGCCATTCTACCATTTTTCAATTATTGCACTGGTGCCTTTAATAAATAACTATGCTATATTTAGATAAAGTATTTAGCATAATTTATAAAATAAATTATTATATATTTATAAGTTATTTTTATATTAGTTTAATAAGTTTTTCTAGATAGTTTTGTGCAAACAACATATATTTATAATAAAAATAACTTTATTTATTCTTCAATTATAAAAATAACGTATACATAAAGTACTTGTATAATAAACAATTAATTATTTTCCTACTAAACACACCAAAAACAACAAGGTCAGATATTGGATATTCGGATATATTTTGCTAACAATATTTTATAGGGTAAGAAATCCATGATTAATTCAATTAAAAATATTATATTTCCTTTTATACCAAAGTTATATTTTAATCATTAACTACATATAATTTTGATTTAGTAACAAGTACTCAATATAATACTTTTAAAATATATTTTTAATTAGATTAAAAAATTGATAAATTTGAAGACCACGCATCACCTTTTGCAGCTAATAATCCACAAACTAGTTTTCGAGTTAAGAAAATAAAGTACCATATTATTTTTTTAAAATATATTGTCTAAACAATATGTGTAAAAGTTATCATTATCCTGGAATAAATTTATCATATTTACACTTTTTCATCAATAGATACAATTTCATAAAAGATAACTTTTCATTAATATTAAAATCTCTCACAAAACTTTTGGATACAGAATTTTAAAGTGATAGTTAACTAGTAACCGATCATGCATATCTATTGCATAGACCAGTAGCATAAATTTGATTTTTTGTCAATAAAAAGAAAAGTGTTGATTTAATTCTATCCATATTGTCTTATAGGAGTGTCTCAAAGACTTTTACACACAAAGACAAAAAAAAAAGTATTTTCAATTTAACTATTAGCAAAAATACAGCATGAGAGGAGGTACAAGAAATAAGAAAAGAAAAAGAAAAAGGAATTCAGTCTAAAAAAATGTTATGAGAAAGGATAATGTACAAAACCTGTCAGTGGGATTTTTTTTAACTATTTCAAAATGACATATATTTCGAATAAAAATTATTAATATATTCACACATCTTTTTAGTTAGAGTATGTTAATAACTTACGCTCTAGTTTTAATTAATTCAGTTTTGGGGCATTATAATACTTTTACATTTATTTTTGAAAATAAAAATAAAAATGTTGCTTCTAAGGAGAGAATATGCATCTTTCCTCTCTGTCAACGTAAACTGATGTTCATCCCTCAACTCCACGACACGACCAACGTAACATTCAACAACTCCAAATCCTTCTTCTCGACAAAATAACAACCATCATTAATAATTTTTAACTTTTTTAATAAATAATTAAAATAAAAATATATTTCTCTAATAATTAAAATAAAAAGATATTTCTCTCTCCTCTACCATCTATTGTTGTTTGGCATTGATGTTCTTTTCAGACCATCTCCAATCGGAGGTGCTTCATTGTTTTTTAGTCTAAAGAATTATTTCTTTTGAGTCCTTTGACGTTGGAGCAAAGTGACATGACAGATTCAATTTCTTCCGTGAACGGTACATTTCTTATATAAAGAATTGTTTTTTACTAATAAAAGATTATTATTTTCACAAAATTTGTACTTCCCAACCACAAGAACAACAAAAAGGAAGAAGATGAACAGTTCTAACAAACGCAGAGATGAAATTTCACAAAAAAATTTGCATTTTTTCCAAACAAATCAAATCACCTAATGCAATCTCACATCAGAATAAAATACAAACCAAATTAAAGAGTATCAATAGTGACCGTAAATGGAATATGAATAGTGATTGTGACTTCAAGGATATCGTTCCGACCAACTTCGAACATCGTGGATTGAACATGCTGGTATTGGACGTGATGAGGCGTAGAGGGGACATGTGTGGTGATGCGCGTGACTGGTGTTGGGGTCTGGGTTGGGTGGTGGTGCGATGAGGGGACGCGGGTGGTGTTGCATGTAACTGGCGTTGGGGTTTGGGTTGGGTGGTGGTGCGATTAAGGAAAGTGAAGAGATGGTGGGGTGGCATTGGAAATTACTCAAAGGAGTAGGAGGGGAAGGTTTTGGAGAAAAAAAAACTAGAGAAAAAGGTCAATGCAGGTAGGTGGGGAAGGTTCCGGAAAAAGTACTTTTTGAGGGAAGAAAAAAAGAACAATAGTGGGAAAGGATATGAAACCTTTATCACAATTTTAAAAAAAAATTGTGGATATTACCGTTGATTGTGAAATTTGTACATTTGCACCATTGAATGCTACCGTTGAATGTACAAACGACCGTTGTGTAGCATTTTTTTCACTGTGTTGCATTGTTCACTATAAATTTGTACATCGTTGAGCATGTTTTGCACAGTTCATTTGTACTGCTTATTTTTTTATCCTCTCTGAAATAGATCACAATCAGTATAATTATCAATGTTACTATAGTTATTTGCAAAACCAATCACTCCCTACTAGTGAAAATTCTCAAAATCCACCGCAATATGTTATGTGTCCACCACCACTCCCTACTAGTGAAAATTCTCAAAATTCATCAAAGTATGTTATGTATCCACCACCCCCACACATGTGGTATATGCATCCTTCATCCAATATAGAGGCACCTACCAGTGGTAGTTCTCAAAATCCACAAATTTATAGTCAACCATCAACTCCCACCAACTCAAACACATGTTATAGGCCTTCTTTATCCAATATTGCTCCCCTAGCAATGAAATTGAATCTCCATTGGTGTAGACAATATTCAACTAGACGAAGGAGATCAAAATTTAGGTGGAAAAAAAGTCGTATCGCATTCTCATTGACAGAAGATGTGATTCTCGTCCGATCATGGCTCAATGCGTCAATGGATTCAATTATAAGAGTTGACCTAACATCAAAGCAATATTAGGCAAGGATAAAAAATGTGTACCGCAATGACAATGTGTGTCAAAGCAGGCAATTTTGTGAAAGAAGCTAGACTCAATTAAAATCTCGGTGGAACAAGATCCATCCTCCAGTTCAAAAGTTTAACGAGTGCTACAAACAAGCAGATAAACATAGGAGAAGTGGAAGTTCAGAAAATGATGTTTTGGTTTATGCTCATATGATTTACTCACAAGATACAAGTAAAAAATTTGAGGTTGAGCATGCTTGGTTGTTGTTGAAAGATCAACCAAAATTCGATGTAGAATTTATGTCTAAGTGTTAAAAAAGAACAAAGGTTTCTGCTTTTAGAAATTACTCATCGTCTTCTAATCCAGAGACACCCGTTGAAGTCGAAGAATATGATATGTCATCGCCAATGTCTCGGCCAATTGTATCAGGCCTCTTCACCATATTTGGGAATGAGTACTTGAGGAGACCAAATAACGAGGACATCGAACGACTACTACAAATGGGAGCGGCACGCGAATTTTCAGGTATGTTTGGTTCCATTGATTGTAAGTACTGAGAATGGAAAAATTGTCCAGTTGCTTGGAAAGGTCAATTTTGTCGAGGTGATCATCGCAACCCAACAATCATTCTTGAAGCCGTGGCATCACAAGACTTGTGGATTTGACATGCAGTTTTTGGAATCGCTGGTTCAAATAATGACATTACTATGTTAAATGGATCTAATGTGTTTGATGAAGTTTTGTCAGGACGTGCGCCCGCAGTGCAATTCACAATGAATAAAACCCAATATAATATGAGATACTATTTAGCGGATGACATTTATCCAGACTTTGCCACGTTTGTGAAGACCATCTCAATGCCACAAGTAGAAAAGCAAAAATTATTTGCACAACGACAAGAATCGACAAGAAAGGATGTAGAATGGGTGTTTGGAGTGCTCCAATCTCGATTCATAATTATACGTGGTCCGGCAGGTTTTTGGGATGTTGGTAAAATGAAGAATATTATCTATGCATGCATCATATTGCATAACATGATTGTTGATGACGAATGTGACACATATCAAAATAATATTGATTACGATAGTGTAGGTAATAACACTTCAACATTCGAAGTATCTTTAGGTGCTCACCATATCAACATACCTCCAAAGGAGAGCACAACTTCATGACAAACAAAAACACCGTCAACATCAAGCATATTTAGTTGAACATATTTGGGAACGTTTCGAAAATAAAAATAACAATTAATTTTATGTAATATTTTTTATTTTTTATCATTATGTTTTTAATTTCAATGTCATTGTATTTAATTATCTATTATGTAAAAATGTATTTTTTATTGTTACACATTTCCTTTTAATGTTATGTAATTTTTTTATTTTTAATTTATATTCAATATTTTCTTTATTTATTCGTATTTATTATTTGTATACATAAAAACTGCAAAAATTAATTAATTATTTTATTGGAATAATAATTAAGTTATAATAAAATAATTTAAATGTTTAAATTTCTTTCAGTTTTTTGAATTTGAGTAAAATTCTGTATAAGTTTCTTATGAGTGACATAACATTGTGAGAACCACAAAAAATACCGTGGAACCATAAAAAATGATTAAAAAACACATAAAAAACTTGTGCTGCATATGCTCTTAGTGGGGTTGTTATCTACCACCTTCAAGGGTTTCCTTACTCAATCCTTTTTCCTGTTTAAGGATATCTTGTTTATAGATTCTTTTTTATTTCTGACATATAATGAGCTACGAAGTTCAATATGATTGAATAAAATATTTTATATAAGTATCCTGTACTTATATTGAATAATTTTCTATTAAAAACATTTTTTCTAAATGTTTTAGATCAATTAGGAGTTTCTATAGGAAAAAAAAAACAATTAAACATGCGATTTGTTTTTAGCAAGAATATGTTATGCGACAGTGATATTACTTATGTGGTAAAATTAATATTTTTTTTTCAGAAACAGCGTTGCTATTTCGTACCAATGATTACACGAATTACACAAACAGCAACCTGGAGGGCTATCCTTTTTTTTTTTTTATAACAAATATTAGTTAAAAAAATAAAAAATATATTAAACGGACGGGGTTTGATAGAAAGCACGGGTCGATGTGCTTTATCTAAAATAGATTAATCCATTTGCTAATAAATGGATTCTCTCAAGTGACTTGAGAAAAAAAATGGTCTCTCTCGTAGTCAACAATAACAAATTTTGATAAAAAAAAAACCCTATTTAATATTTACAAAAATAGAGATAGATACAACATTTGACTGAAAATTCACTTAAGAGGATTCATACCATCTTTTCTTAGCCCTTCTTAGCACAACCAACATTCCCAATTGTAAGATCAATGTTGTTGAGACTTTACATTTTACGTGAAGAATTTTGTGTTCAACAATTACTGAAAGAGTAAGCCTAATCAAATTATAAAATGAATAATGAAGCTATGATAGCACTATACAAAATTTTCATCAACTAGAAGAATTATTTCATTAATCGAGTGCTTATTCATTGCCAATTCCTACAATTTGATACATGGCCATTGGAAATAAACTAGTGCGACCTATACGTATTAAATCATCTATGAAGCTATCTATCAGTCCCCCTAAAAATAATCCTAGTTCAAATATCATGACAAGAGAGAATATCAAGGCGGCGAAAAATATAAGAAAACCACACAAATGTCCACGAAAACGATTTGCTTTCTCAAGGAAATTTCAGCCTCCATCATTGGTGTCCCAAAACTCCGTGATAGAAGAGTATCAAATATCCTTCAACCAATCTTGAACTTAACAGACCAAATAGCAAGGAAGGCACAACCCAGAAAGATGAATAATCAGAAAATTTACCAGACATCTCTAAGATAACGTCCATCCATCTGGAGTTTTTTAACTATAGCCTCTGCCTTTGAAGAGTCCACATTTTCCTGAAATTAAACCCAGAAACATGGTTGTAGACATAGTTCTGATTAACATAAGATGCAATTAGGCAAAAATTAAGTGTTTATTCAATAAAAAGCTTATGTCATAACTTTAACCATGAAACTTATAGGAATAAAAAAAATAAAAAATAAAAACTTATTTTGATAAACTTCATCAAATAAGTTCCCTATAAGCTCTTCCTAACATCCCCGTATAGTGTATTAACTGTGAATGACTTCTCAACCAAAAATAAGTTGGACTGAAGAGTCAGAAGAAAGGACAGTATCATAAATTCAATGCTTTGCAAAAGTTTTGAAGTTATACATGATTCAAAGAAGTCAATTGAGTACCCTAAATAAAAGATAAATGTATACCGAGAGCATGAGCAAGTACAGTAAAATCAGCAGATGAATTACAAAACAGGGTCAGTAACTACGGAGGTGGTCCAGGTCACCCCCTAACCTACTCAGCTTCTGAAAACTAAAGTTAAGGCTAAATCAGAATGAAGTGGGAGATAGGGAAAAATGTTCCACAATCAACACACATGCATGTGCATCATGGCAATTATTAATTATTAAAAAGGTTAAATAAAGTTAGAAAAAATAGACATCTTTTCCAGATAATTTTTAAAGCCCCCTAGGTCTATAAAAAAGACACTGCAAAGAAAAATGGACATAAGGGGCAAAATCAAAGGAATGGGTTAATTTTTAAAAAAAAAAATTACAAGAATGGGTAGATTTTGAAAATATTACAGCATATGGGTAAGTCCTGTTTTAAAACATGACTTTAGAACGTTGCATTTTAAAAAAAAAAATAAAAAATAATGAAGTCGTGCTTTGGATCACGAATTCAAGCATTTTATATTTTTTTTTATAGAAGTAGTGTTAGTAGAAACGACTTTAGTATTTTTTTTCTTTTTTAAGAATTAGAGATAGGGCAAAGAGAAGAAGTCCTATGGTAGCACCAAGGATCAAATGGTGGCACTTGAAGGGTGAGAAACAAGGAATCTTCCAACAAAAGATATGGGAGGGATGGTGTGGACAATCACAAGGAAGTGCAAATGATATGTGGAACAAGATGTCCCAAGAGATTGTTAAAGTGACTAAAGAGACGTTGGGTGAATCTAGAGGTTTTGGACCTAGGGGTAAAGAATCGTGGTGGTGGAATGAAAGTGTTCAGAGCAAAGTTAGAGTAAAAAAGGAGTGTTTCAAGGAGTGGTCTAGGTGTAGAAATTCTGAAACTTGGGATAAGTATAAGATAACTAGAAATGAAACCAAAAAGGCGGTGAGTGAGGCAAGAGCCCAAGCTTTTGACGGACTATACCAAGCTCTAGGAACCAGGGACGGAGAAAGATCTATATATAGGCTTGCTAAGGGTAGAGAGAGGAAGACTAGAGATTTGGATCAAGTAAAGTGTGTTAAGGATGAAGAAGGCAAAGTCTTAGTGCATGAAAAAGATATCAAGGAAAGGTGGAAGGCGTATTTCCACAACTTATTTAATGATGGATATGGATATGACTCTAGCAGTCTAGACACAAGAGAAGAGGACCGGAACTATAAGTACTATCGTCGGATTCAGAAACAGGAAGTAAAGGAAGCGTTGAAAAGAATGAGTAACGGTAAGGCGGTGGGGCCAGACAACATACCTATTGAAGTATGGAAAACTCTTGGAGATAGAGGTCTTGAGTGGCTCACCAAACTCTTTAATGAAATTATGAGGTCAAAACGCATGCCGGAGGAATGGAGGAGAAGCACGTTAGTGCCAATCTATAAGAACAAGGGGGATATACAAAATTGTGCAAATTATAGGGGAATCAAGCTCATGAGTCATACCATGAAATTATGGGAAAGAGTGATCGAACGGAGATTAAGAAAGGAGACTCAAGTTACTGAGAATCAATTTGGTTTCATGCCGGAAAGGTTGACCATGGAAGCGATCTATTTATTACGGCGGGTGATGGAGCAATATCACATGGACCAACAAGACTTGCACTTGATTTTTATTGACTTGGAGAAAGCGTATGATAGAGTGCCTAGAGAGATTTTGTGGAAAGCTCTAGAGAAGAAAGGGGTTAGGGTTGCATATATTCGAGCTATCCAAGATATGTATGATAGGGTATCGACTAGTGTTAGGACACAGGGTGGAGAGTCAGACGATTTTCCCATCACAATTGGTTTGCATCAAGGGTCAACCCTTAGCCCCTACCTTTTTACCTTAATTCTGGATGTCCTCACGGAACAAATCCAAGAGATAGCGTCGAGATGCATGCTTTTTGCAGATGACATAGTCCTCCTTGGAGAGTCGAGGGAGGAGTTGAATGAGAGGTTGGAAACTTGGAGACGAGCTCTAGAAACACATGGTTTTCGCCTAAGCAGAAGCAAATCGGAGTATATGGAATGTAAGTTCAACAAAAGAAGGAGGGTTTCTAACTCAGAGGTGAAAATAGGAGACCATATTATCCCTCAAGTCACACGGTTTAAATATCTTGGGTCTGTAATACAGGATGATGGAGAAATTGAAGGGGATGTGAATCATCGCATTCAAGCAGGATGGATGAAATGGAGAAAAGCATCGGGGGTGTTATGTGATGCAAAGGTACCGATCAAGCTAAAGGGAAAGTTTTATCAGACTGCGGTAAGACCGGCGATTTTGTACGGAACAAAATGTTGGGCGGTCAAGAGCCAACATGAGAATAAAGTAGGTGTAGCGGAGATGAGGATGTTGCGGTGGATGTGTGGTAAGACTTGACAGGATAAAATTAGAAACGAAGCTAGTAGAGAGAGGGTTGGAGTAGCGCCTATTGTAGAGAAGATGGTGGAAAATAGACTTAGGTGGTTTGGGCATGTAGAGAGAAGACCGGTAGACTCTATAGTGAGGAGAGTAGATCAGATGGAGAGAAGGCAAACAATTCGAGGCAGAGGAAGACCCAAAAAGACTATAAGAGAGGTTATCAAAAAGGATCTCGAACTTAATGATTTGGATAAAAGTATGGTACTTGATAGAACATTATGGCGGAAGTTGATCCATGTAGCTGACCCCACCTAGTGGGATAAGGCGTTGTTGTTGTTGTTGTTGTTGAAAAAAATGAAATCGTGTCCTGGATCCCGACTTAAGGCATTTAATATTTTTTTGATAAGAAGATAATTTGTGTTTTAAAGTCGTGTTTTAAAACACAACTTACCCATAGGCTGTAATATTTTCAAAATCTAACCATTATTGTAATTTTTTTAAAAAAATTAACCCAATCTTGTGATTTTGCCAACATAAGGTGATAGAGTCATTATTTATTTTCAAAACGATATGGGATTTGCTAACATACACTTGATTTTTGATTGGAGTATGTTCGCAAATCCCTATATCTATATGTGAAGAGATCAAGTTACTCCAAGATTCATCATCTCCACCCTTTATTTTTTTTTAATCTAATGGTTAAAGGTGAGTTACTCATTAGAACCATTAGATTAAAAGAAAATCAATGGTGAGGATGAAAGGTAATTCTTTTAAAGTTACTCTTAGAGTACCTTGATTTCTCTTCTCTCTCTCTCTTTATATATATATATATATATATATATATATATATATATATATATATATATATATAAGTTATAACCGAAGTGGACACTTCCAAGCCTTAGGGTTGAGGAAAGGGAGGGATGAAAAAAGACAATTAGGCATCAGCACCTGCTGCTGGACAATGGTATGAAGAGTCCGATGAACATCTCGGGCCATGCCCTTAGCATCACCACAAACATAAAGATAACCTCCCTGAGAAATCAAATTCCACAGATTTGCAGCCTGCACACAGAATTAATGCAATCAAAAAATTTATCCATAGTGCATCTGTTGCCTACTAGGTTGATAATGACACTTACTTTATCCATCATCTTGTGTTGAACATACTCCTTTTCAGGTCCCTCTCTCGAGAATGTGACTATCAACTCTGACAGAGCACCTTGTTCCATAAAATTCTTTAGCTCATCCTCATAAATAAAATCCTATACACAGGAAAATCCCGGATCATTCTAAAACTCCATCAGGATTAAAAAAGCCCACCAAGCAATTATTTTACCATTTGTCGATTCCTACATCCAAAGAAGAGTAATGCAGGACCAAGTTGAACGGCATCCTCTTTGAGGGCCAATCTTTCCTGGGTAAATCAAAGATAATGCAACAATTAAAAAGCAAAGTCTTACCATAAATTAAGTTCCTGGATTCAATGGTATCATGTTATTCAGGAACATTTTGGAAATCTAGAAATTAGTGTGTATTGATTCAATTTATTTTAAAGAAATAATCTCTTATTTTTGCCAATTTTTTAAATTTTTTTTGAAAAATAAGTGATTACTTCCTACAAAACAAACTATATTCCCAAACAAGCATTTAATCCTTTAGGTAAACTAGATTTTTCCAACAAACTAGGAGTTGAATTGGAGCTTCTAATTCTCATAGAATTAGAACTAGATATTTCATATCTTAAGGCCCCGTTCAGTGTGGTTTCCTGTTTTTCCTTTTGAAATTTTTAAAAATCAATATCAGTTTTAGGTTTGAGTTTTGAGTTTCGCTTTAATTTTTTTTTAGTTTTCAAAAAGATGTTACAAATTAAAGATAAATAAAATGAGACAAGCGTTTTATCTTATCTTACTCTACAATGAAATAATGGTGTTGGCAGAGGTAGCGGGGGTGGGAGTGGCGATAGTGGTGGTGTCGGTGGCGGTGGTGGGGGTGGAATAATGGTGTCGACAATGGTGGCACTGGTGGTGGAATGGTGATGGTAATAGCAATGGAATGGTAATGATTGTGTTTTAAAACCCGGACCGACACAACTGGTCAGACCACGACCTGAATGTCTGGTCGGTTCGAGTTGCCTATTGAATCAACCATGCATTGAATTTGGTACAACCCAGTACGACTTGATCAGGTTTGCGGTTAGACTAGTGACCCATTAACTCGGGCTAGGTCATGCCCAAGAAAGGAAACGCGCTAGGTCATGTGGGTCAATTAAGGTTGGATATAAAGTTTTAATTTTTTTTAATAAAGCCCAGGTCATGCGGGTCAATTAGTGACCCATTGGTTTGACCATTGACCTAGTGAGCCAATGCCTTGACCGGGTGAATCAATGGTTCAATTTTTTAAATTATGGGTGATGGTGGAGTGTAATAGTGGCAACAGCAGTGGCAACGACAATGAAGGTAGCACAATAGTAGTGGTGACAATAGTAGCAGTTGAATGATGGTGGTGGCAGCGGCACTAACAGCAATAGTGGTGATATCAATTGTTGAATGGTGGTGGTAGGGGTGGTGGTGGTGGCAGCGGCAACGGTGGTGGCGTGGAATAGTGATAGCAATGGCATCAACAACATTGAAGGCGGCAACAATGGTGGTGGTGGTGGTGGAATGGTGGTGGCGGAGGTGTGGTGGTGGAGGTGGCAACGGCAGGGTGTGGTGGCGGCAGCAACGGCGGGGGCAGGGCGATAATGTGTTTTTTAAAACTAAAAACCAAATTCACAAAAGTTTTTCTTGGTTATGATAATGAATGTAAAACTGTTTTCAAATTAAGTTAAAAACCAATTCAATTCCATTTTTTCTGAACACCTTTTGTTTTGAAAATTGCATTTGAAAACCGAAAACAAAAACTCGCAACCACCCCGAACAAGGCCTTAGCTCAATATTGTGCTTGATTTTACGTACTTATCTTTTTGGTTCCTATGTTTCCTTCCCATCCTTTAGTTTCTATTCTACACCTCCACCCCAAAACTTCCCCTCTTCATTTAATATTATGCAAAAGCTAGCAACCTGATTTCCATAAATATTTAAAAACTCCAAAACATCTGTAAAATGTTAACGTACCTGTAAAAATCCCCTGAAAGGTGCCAGGCCTGTACCAGGACCAACCATAATAATAGGAATGGAATGATCAGCTGGTAACTTGAAGTTTGATGTTCTGATAAAAATAGGAGCCCAACTACAGTCACGGCTTTTCTCTAAGGGAATGGCATTCTGATAATTTGAGAGATTCAGGTTACATATAATAAAGCTTGATTAGCAATTGCGAGCACTCAGAAGGGGGAAATTCACACAAAGATTATGAAAAAAGAGTCCAAGACGTTGAAACAAGAATTTGATAGAACAAAATGAATCCATCAAAAGTTGATACCTTCATCCAGGTTGAACATACTCCTTTGTGAATTCTTCCAGTAGGAGTTGGACCACATACCAAGGCACAAGTTACATGCACCTTTTGCGGGGAAAACCTAGAATATAATAACTAAGCAACGTTATTTGTTGGCCACTTCAATCATAAAACTTAGTTCATATATTTTAGATAGTATAAGATAATCACCTAGGCGAGGATGAAATAGAATAATAACGAGGTTGTAAGTGAGGGGCTACTGCAGCAAAAAACACACCAAGCGGTGGTTTTGCTGACGGAAACTCAGCCATTACCTCAAGGAGACTTCTCTGACTTCCCACCAGCCATTTGGAGTACTCATCCTGGAAAACAATTTTTCAAAACTATTATTAACAGAGGAAAAGATAGAAAAGTCCCAACTTGAAAACAGAAACAGTATAACTCTTAGCAAAATTTTCAACCTTCCCCTGAGGAGATGAGAGGAATGTTAATCTATCTGCTTCACTGGGTTCCGAAGTATGTGCAGCCAGAGCCACTAAAGAAGCCTGAAAGAGAAGCACAGCTAACTATTTCTTTATTTTTCTTAAAAGAAAAATCTATCGAAACATACTGTTATACTTATAACAAGTAAAACCAATTATAAACTACATAATAAGAAAGAAAAAAATATGGAAAACAGTCAGTGAAGGTCATATAAAAACCTTGCGTGGGGGATTCAAGAGATCTGCATAATGTGCCAAAGCAAAGCGCAGTGTGCAAGGGCCAGGAAAAGGAGGTGGCAGAGAACTTCCTAGAGGAGTACCATCCTCATTATTAGTGTGAATGGAAAATACCAAATCTAAATCCTGACCCAGCAACTTTCCAGCTTCTTCAACAGTTTCATCGCCGTTTTCAGCAAAAACACCCACATGGTCACCAGTTTCATATCTGAGAAAGATCAAACAAAACCATCCACATGATTACTTAATGGCTAACAACTGAAAGAGAATACTTTCTTATATGCCTTATGAATGATTTGTACAACATATTTATATACAATGTGTTTGAATCAATCTCTAAAAATTAGGAATTAGCATCAAGCTATCTAAGGAAACTATACAAAAAATCAAGAAAATATCACCCTAAATCAGAATAACATTTTAAAACCCATAGCAATTAGAATACTTCCAACCACATCATATCCAAATAGAACTAAATCAGAAAATTTTCACAATAATCCTATCATATCTTTAAAATAAATACATAAATTCTCAAAATATTTTTTTTTTTGCAAAATTTTATTTAAAGATCATAAAAGATAAAATATAATAGTAATTGCCCATGGCTATTTTCTTTCTTTTTTTCTTGGGGCTTGGCCCTGTTATTGTTTTCTTGCTTACCAATAAAATAAGTTTATTCTTTGCCAAGAAACAGATAGTCCAACTTACATTATGCCAGTCCCGGATATGTCAAACTCCAAATGTATGCAAGAACGATCAGACTCAGGTTTGTGAAGTTCTCTTTGAGCGGCAATATTAACCCTTCAAGAAAGATACAACAGTTTCATTGTATCAAGTTTAGTAAACAATAACAACAGCCATAAATCAACATGCACAACTTCAAATACCTGCAAGGATGGTGAATATCAAACACAGCATTACCATTTGCCACATTTAAGTGATTATCATTGCAAGATGTGACGGTGGAATCATGAATAACCACTCGATATTCAGGAATAGCAGCCTTATAAGGAGTAGATACAGTATTTACATCATCCTCATCCCGGAGCAACTGATCCAACTCAGACCATAGAGATTCCTTCCTGCAAAGGAAAAGCAAATTCAGAAACATTCTAAATGGAGAAAAGCAATAGCCACACACCAAATTTCATACAATTTTTATATATTCCCCAGTGAATCTTATGCATAACAGGATGACACTTACCAAGCAACAAAATCATCCTCAATGGATTGATCGTCATCACCTAGTCCCAATGGAACAAGACGCTTTGCACCTGTGCAAAACAAAAGCCTGCATATAAGATATCTATGCAAAGTTGAAAACTACTTTAACACCATTTAAGACTCGTGTAAACCTAAAAACATAGATTCATGTTTTCACTTCCCATAAATATAACTTCTATGTATTTAAATTTTAAACATAAATTCGCAAAAATTTTAAATCTACACTTTAGCAATACAAGTTCTTCCTATATTGTTAAAAGATAAACTATACTTGTAATTGTATATAATTAAATTCCATCAATAAGACATAAGTGAAGTCTAGTAAGTGGGCTAGGTATATCTGGAAGTCAATCAATATATATAACAAAATTTTCCAACAAATATTTTATAGTATTTTCTGCAAGTATCAGAACATTTTTCCATCCAATAGATTTCTAGTATCAAGTATGGCATACTGCCATACTAAAAGCTTTGGATCTAACATACTAAAGCACCAGCCCATGCTAAGCTACCAAAACAAAATCACACAAGAAAATAAATGGATTTTGGGGAGGAAAACAAACATCTTCACCACAAATGACAATGATGAATAAACATATCAAGCCCCTCAGCTGTTCCCAGGTAATAATGCCAGCAGAATCATGCAATAAAAAAGGAGCCTATATAACAATTTAATTTTATGAGCTCACAAGAAAATACAGATGATGAGATAACAGACCTTGCTCACTAAGTTCTTCATCAACTATTTTACCTATCTGTTTCAGAAGAAAACAAGATCAGATGATGAACTGCTTTTGTCAAATAAACAAAATTAGAATCATCTGAATTTTACCTTATTAAAATGTTCATATTGCCGGTTACCTAAGCCAAAAACACCATACGTGAGCTGTTGAAGCCAGATACCCCTCTCGTCTTTACCCTAAAATTATGTCTCCAAAACTTAGAATCCTTTTTATGCAGAGCCATGAGAGAGAGAGAGAGAGACCAAATCTTGAATTTCTTAGAAGAGTGATGTAATACTACAAACCTCAGTAAACCATTTGTAGAATCTTGCAGCATTGTCAGTTGGCTCTCCATCTCCATATCTGCCATGTCAGGTCCAAATGCATCAAATACAACAGATTTCAAAATAACAACAATAACATAATAATAATAATGAACTTCAAGTTTTCAACCACTTTTCATGTGCATAATTCTTACGTTGCCAACATGAAAAATGCAAGTGACTCTTTCTTCAGCTTCTCTTCATATTGATCATCATCCATTGCATAGTCATCCTAGTTCAATTTATATACATCAAATACTTAAGCCACATCCAGTAAGCTACATTTTACCATTTGGAGTTTCTATAGAATAATTCCACAGGTCACTAGTTCCGAAGACTCTCTGAAAGTCCCCTTAACAAAAACATTTTAAAAAGTACCACATTTTCCCTACTACAACCATAACAAAGGGATTGCCAAAATTTCATCCCAGGCCAACTTACCAGGTCAGCAACTTTGACAGCTGCTTTTTCATACCTAGCCTTGATCTCCTCTGCCAAAGCCTATAATAAAAATATAAAGAGCAAATAAAAGTAGTGTTATATCATATACATGCTTGACTGCAGGTATAAATACAAAGTGCTCTTAGGAAAACAACAAAATACCCCTTTAATTCAAGCTTTTTGGAAATAGTGGCATTAGCTTCATCATTACAAAAAGGTATTATTTCATAATGGTTTTCTAGCTAAAATTAGAAAATGCCATAATTATTCCACTATGAAGATGTAATTGCAGGGAGTCATTTCCAAATTGACACCACCAGCATCCTTTTTCTTGTGGTGCTCTTAGAATTTGAAATTAGGGCCTAACTCTAACCCACAAGATCAGCTTGTAACGTGAGGAGTACAAAGTCTTATGACATTTTCCAAACTTTAATAGAAATACCATTAGGACTAACGATTTTACCATTATTCATCCTCTTAAGAGCTTCTTTTACCTCCAACTCGAATTTTCTGATGGTAGGTCAAATTGTGTTCGTCCTCTTGGATTTCTAATCCTTCTATATTACAGGATGATCCTTACCCATCATTAAAAGGCTTATAGAAAAAGCTCTCCACCTATCTTTGATATCTTGGTGTATAACCAAAACTTTTCCTTCTTCATCCTTGATATATATTACTTAGTCCAAAATCTCTTGATTTCCTTTTTGTATTTTTGGCAAGCTTATATATATCTTCCATTCTCCATTCTTAGCCCCCAAGATCTCAGTAAAAATCCTTAAAAGCTTTGGATTGTCCCTTCATGCAAAATTTTCTTTCTCTTATTTCTAACTTTCATTTCTGTCTCACCCCACTATCCGTTATTCTTCTATAGGGGTTTTGAGGTCAGCTGTTCCGCACCAGGATCCGGGATTGAAAATGCTTGAGTTGTCACCACTTGATTCTTGGATTTGTAACTTTTCAGATTTATTGTTTACAACTCTTAAAAAAACATTAAAGATCAAGACTCTGTTGTGTAATAAAACTTTCTCGTGGAATTACCTTGCAATTATAGCAAACTCTTTTATCAGAACTCCTTATAAAAAAGAAATTAATTTGTGACCTTGAGGTTTGACTCTTATAAGCGATTAGATGTTTCTCTCACTTCTTAAAACAAGTGTTTATAATATTGAAATCATATACCATTGAGAAATTAAGAACAGATTACCCTTTTTCATCTAGCTCTCTAAAGCCAAAACCACCCTGAGTTCTTGTAAATTGCCTTACTTTAAATCTCGTCCTGTAAGAGTCTTTTCTTGCGCAAAACCTTGAACCAACCCCTTCAAATCTTCCAAAAACTTTTCTTTCAAAAGTGTCTCACAGTTCTACTTGCGGTGCATAAGCATTGATGATACTGGCAATCTCCCACTGAACCATTAATTTTGAAGTTAAAAAGTGGCCCCAGTCCACTATCCGAATCACTTTAATTTTACACTTTAAAAGCAAATAAAGAAATATTCCCTCAAGAACATTTCCAGGAACAACTAACACTTTATATCTATAATCAATTCAACGAAATTGAAAAGCAGCAACCAAAAATCACCTAAAAAAAGTGGCAAAAAAGTAATAAATATCCACACGCACGCACCTTGGCAAAGCCCTCAGCGGTACCAGTTTGAGTTCCGAAGAAAATGGCAACTCGGGTCTTCCCCGAACCAGCATCGACTTCGTCTTCTTCTTCTTCCTTCACCAGCAACTTCGGCACCGCGAGCGGCTTCTGCTCCTTGCTCCGATCCGAAGATTTCCTCCACACGAAAACGAGAAGCCCGATCACCAAGGCGACGGAAGTGGCCGCGATCACCATCACCGAATCGGAGACCGAAACGCCCAGCACTGACTCCACAACGGTTCGCACCAGCTCGGAATTCGAAGCCATCGAAGTCAAACAAACAAACACTCCGAATTACTAACCGAAGCTCAAATTCAGAATGTCTTGGTTTCACTGTTCGGTGAGTTAGTTCCTTCTCTCTACCTCGTGTGCAGTGCACTCCTCTTACTCTCTCTCTCTCTATATATTATCGCTTTCGGTTTCGGTGTGCGAGAGAGAGAGAGAGAGAGAACCCGAGAGAGAACCCGAGAGAGAAGAGAAAGCGAGTGATGGTGGAGGTGGTTGAGCGCGGCACAGAGTGAGAGAGAGGGAGGTAATGGTGTGGACTGTGGAGCGAAACGGGTGCGTTTTGTCTTGAGTGGGCCCACGCACGAGGGTGCAAAATTGGGACGCTTTCCATTTTTTAATGTATTTTTATAAAAAAAAATTAATTGGGCTCGTTTTCTAAGGGAGAGGTGATGATGGCGTGGCCTCCTTGTTTGGTTTGGTTGCTTTTTGCAGTTCCAAGGCAAGCATTGACATCGATGACATGTGACGTGCTAAATATTGGTGCTTTATTTTCTCAACAACACTTTGCGTAAATGCCAAACCAAAAAATGTTACGTGAACATCTAATATACAATATGTTGTTTGACATCTAAGAGGAGGAAAAAAAATATATAAATATCATTTCGTATGGGGAAAAAACAAAAAGAGAATGAAAGTTTTAAATTAAAGTGTGTAACTTATTTTATTATTTATTTATTTTTTATCTCTTTTTCTATAAACAAATGAAGTCATAAATATGATAATATTTATAATGTAGTAGTAAAAAAAATGATATTAAAAATGTGTTTATGTATTATTACTCAATACAAATATGTCATGTTAAAGTTTGTCTTTATTTCATCAAAATGTATTGGGATCAAAGATTAATTTATTTATTGATAACTTAGTATCAATAACTATCTAAATATTGTAATAAATTAATGTAAGAGTTAAACATATTCATAATTTCATCTTTAAATTATGACACTTAATGATAGAGTGTTCCTAAAATTATGTGACTTATTGATAAATTACATCAATGACATATTTATAATAAAATTGTTGAATTAATTTATTTACAACAAATTTATGGATTAAATTGATTATTAGAAAAATACTTAAATGTATTTTTGAACCAGTGCAGTTTTTTTTCTTTATTTTCTCATAATACTAAAGTGATTTGAGCTAATTTTATGAAATTAATATAGCGATTTTGTTTCTCTTTCCTGGACGATTAAAATGCATACTTCTTCACTCATTTTGACCGGAAGCCAAACAACATGTTTTGTTTTAAATAATTAATATAAGGAATTAGTGACGTGAAACACACGGGATGGTACGAGAGTGAGGTGACACTAATGGTGTAATATTAGTATTTTGTTAATTACGTCATCATTTAATGAAAAAAGAACGGAGAATAATATTAAATAAAAAAATATAAAAACTAAATTATAAAGATTAAATAGACTATTTATTCGAGACTTGTTGTCATAAAGTTGTTATATTATTAAGTAATTAAAAATAATTTCAGTTATTTTACCATTTAATTTAAAATTTTAAATATAAAAAATAAAAGGATTTAATATAATTTTTGTCCTTATTTTCCCTTGAAGTGACCATGGAAAACAAGAAAAACATGTCTCCGTCATAATTAAAATTCAAGCTTTTGCTGGTATTCATTCATTCGTAGCTTTTGGTCTTTATTTCTTTTGGTGTTGATTTTTTTATTATTGCTTTCAGGTAGCTTTTGGTCTTTATTATTTCTTTTGGTGTTGATTTTTTTATTATTGCTTTCAGTATCATTGTCAAGAAAATCAAGGGACAGCCGGGACAATCTTGAATAGTAACCCGAGGGGAAATCGAAAGGGCATGTTTGGAGTGACAAATACAAAGTCTGTGTTCACATGTTTAATAGTACTACATGGAGTACTTAAATAATAATTAATGGTTAGAGTCTTGACAAAAGACAAGTCTTGTTTGAAATAGGTTGTTTAAGAATTGTCTAGAAGGTTGCAAATCACTAAATAGAATTATAGATGAACAGACAGAATAAATTGTTAGTTTCAATAAAGACTAAATTATAATTTCAATTTATCTTTAACAAATCTAATTTGTAATATTAAATAAAAAAAACACTCTAAATAGAATAAAAACAACAAATTAAACTCGTTCACAAGGATTTGTTACACTACCATTCCTTCCATATTTTCATCATAGATAAACATCTTCTAATTTTTTTTGAAAATTCATTACACTTGTATTTCCTACGTTATGATAGAATTGAATTCGTTAAAAAAAAAATCTCATGTGCGATTCATGTTTTTTTTTTTACATGTAAGGTGTTCAATAAAATATCTCAGCCGGGTTGTTGTTAGGTGTTCATGTTGTATTTTCTTTTGCAGATGAAAAATGTTACACTTTTGTGAAGAATTTTTTGATGTTTTTTTGTTTGCATGTAGGATGTTAGACAAAATGTTTGAGTCAAATACTACTTCTTCTAATAGTGGTAGTGCAAGTGCAATATGAGTAAAATACCAAATAAAGTTTGTTGGGGTTGCAAAATAGTGATGAAAATTAAATGTAACGAGACCATTGCAAATCTAAAACGGGTATTCTATACTGTAGGAACACAAGTTGTAATAAGTTTGCATGGGTGGAGAAACAAGGTGATGATGAGTATTATACATTGAAGACAGAGATAGAAGACATGAAGTACGAATTTGCGATAATGAAGGCAAAGTTGATTATTTTAGAAAAAAAAACATTTACTATGTTAATTGTGATTGTTGTTATTTTAAGTGCTATTAATATCTTTAAGTAACCAGGCTAGATAGTTGTTTATTTAAGTTGTTGTGATACTAGTTATGCATTACTATGATTGACTATGTGTATTTTATCTTGATGTTAGGTGAGATATTAATGTTAAATTATTAAAATAGTGTAGGAGTGTTATGTATTTGTGATTGAATTATCATGTTAAGCTTAATCGTCTTATTTGGAAGTAAGTTGTTCATGTTTATTTTATATTTATATTGCACCACTTCTATAGCACTTAAGTCACCTGAAAACATAAAATATTGGAATGTAATGTTGGAATATGAAGTTGATCATTGATAGCATAAAATAGTGATTCCCAAATAAAATAGAATCCTTACATCAAATTGGTCTAGTCATGTTTACATTCAATAAAACAGTATTCCAAAAAAAAAACTAAAAATAAAGCCTTGTATAGTTTGTAGCAACACTAGGCTTTCTTTTCATAAAACAACCCCTACATAACATAAAATATAAAGTTGTTTTGGCAAAACATAGGCTTATACTTAAATGAGTTTGTCCCAAAAAAAACGCATCACAATATGTCAATTACATATCTTAATTCCTAATTCTTCTTTTGGCTCGGATTTTTGGTCTCTTCTTCTTTGCACCTCTAGTTGTGTTAGTATTTCCATCTTGATTCGAAGATTGGTCTGCAACCTCAAAATTGGTGTGTGATACCTGACAGTGAAATAACAAGATAAGTGACAAATACTTTATTGAGAATTTTATCTTGAAAACATATTGGTTTAAGGAATACTTGAAAAGTGATTCCAAATTGTTGGGTTTGAGGAACTTTAGATTGGTTTGTGTTGGAGTTTTGGAGCTGCACAAATCCAACTTTTATTGTGCTACTTGGTTTAGTGTTTTGAGCATAGAGAGATGCAAATTGCTCCTATGTTACTTGGTTCAGTGTTTTTAGCATGGACAGGTCTAACTAAATGTGTTTGGGCAACATTACCAATTCAACTTAGGACATTAGTAGTAGAATCAAAATTTGTTTTCTGCAAAACCAATAAGAAAACATGTCATTAGTAAGACATTTATAATAATAATGACTAAAAATTATTTAATGTGATCATCTTTATAACCTATTTTTTGTTGTTTTGTTTGCCTATAGGAGCCTTTTGGCAAGTCCTGCTACTATGACCAAATACATTGCAAGTAGAACACTAAACGATGTTTGATCACCTCGCTTTTTGGGTTCCTGCCGACTTCTCAACATTACTTTTTCTTTGAAACTTCCTAGGCCTACTAGGCATCCTTTTCAGAGGAGGACAATCAATTAATAGATAATCATCTTTGTTGTTAGCATCTATATCAGGCATTAGTTGAATAACTTCAAAGTAAGAGACCATCTACATTCTAGTTGTAAACGACTTTTCACAATAATTCTCCACCACATCACCTCTTAAATAAGTAATACAAGAACATGCATGTTTGCATGTCAAACCAGTAGTATGCCAATAATTACAACAACATATATTTTTTTTTATCTCAACTTAACAACAAAGTTATCGTAACCATTCTTAACCTGAAATTCTTATTGGTCTACATATGTTAATAGACACGATCTTCCATGTTAGGTTGTTTTGTCTAAAATAATCCTAGTCCTAGAAGTCATCTTAAAATGAGTTACAACTACTTTTGCATACATTTTCTGAAAGATAACCATCACTCTTTTAATAACGGATTCAAGCATAGCTAACATTGTCTTGCTCTTATCAGCACCCACCCAAGAGTTGAATATTTCACACACATTATTTGTCACATGGATACTCTTGCTTAATGGATCAAAAGTATGCCTGACCCATGTGTGTTTGGGTCTATCATCAAACAATAACCAATCTGTAACTTCAAAATTCACCTTCATCAATTTCTTAATTGCTTTATTAAACAATACTTCATTGTGAGCTGACACATTTCCAAAAGTGAATTGTCAGCAATAAAGATTTGAATTTTTTTTTGAAATGGTTAAGCATATGATTGGCACAAAACGTAGCCCCAGAAATAGAAACAGTAAAGTAACTAAACACATTCAATTTAATTAAGAAAACTAGAATGAAAAATAAAAATGTTGGAACAGTAAAGTCTGAAATTGTCCTCAATTAACATGAAACGATATCAATAAAATAACCAATCACAATAAATGAGCAGGCTAAAATAGAAACATCCTAGAACACATGGTCCAAAATAATGAACAATATTTAAACAACATACACTTCTCATATCACAACAGAACAAAACAATTAGCAAAGTTTAAATAACGATGTACTTGTCAAATCACAACAGTCCAGAATAGTAAAAATTAAATAAATTGACAACTCATCTATGCCTCACATTGGGAAACTCATCAATCACTATTTCATGAAGACTCTACCAATAGCAAAAAATAATAAAGTAACAATTACAAAATTAAATGAAGTAAATACAAATTAAAATGAATATCATTGAAGAAGGATTAAAAGTAACCTTTTGCATATCAGACATAATAGTAAAGGAGTCATCCTTCCACTCGGGCACGAATTCCAATGCTTCTTTTAGTAATGTCAAAAAATATCTCCATAAGTATTTATTCTCTATCTCAACCACTGCAACATCAATAAGGAACATCCCTTTGTTTGCATCTAGTGAAACAATAAAAAGTAAGGTACTTCCAAAAGGACATTTTAGGTAGCATCCATCAATACCAAACCATGGCCTACACCCTCTTACAAAGCCTTTTTTCATTGCATCCATCCAGACAAAAATCTCTTAAACTGGGGGTTCTTAGACACCCCAGGCTTCACACACAGTTTCACCATACTTCCTTTATTGTTATGTCTAACAACAACTTCCCATGGTGGCAAATCATTGTATGATAAAACATGTATACCATTATTTGTTTCAAACACCTTTCTCTTAGCCCAATACAATTGCATATCATTTGAAAGCATAATTCCATATTTTTCAAGTAAGACTTACCTCATTACGGGGTAGCTAATAAGTGGAGTTTCCATTAGAGTTATTTGTTGTTCTAATGCATGTGTGCCTACCTTCATATGACTTTTGCATGCTCATCAAAGGGACTACACTCACTGTTAGATGAAGATCCTTCACTCAACCTCTCATAAGTCACATTTCATCACTTACATACACTTTATCAACGTGCATTGGGCAATTTCCATTACTACCCACATCATCCTCAACTATAGGATCCTGTTCATTTATACCCTCATTGATAGGTTCATTGACAATAGGTTCAACAAGTGTAGTCAATCGAGGTTTATGCCAAAACTCATCTCTGTTTCTTGTCACATAAATGTTTGTAACGACAATTTTCATTCTCATCAAACATTGACACCTCTCGTCAATTGATTTTTGAACCAAAAGCAAGAGATTGGGAATGTGTTTGGGACAAATTGATAGCGTTGTGATGCGTTTGCAGGTGATTGTGAGCATTTTTGAGTGGAGACATTTGGAAACTGGGAGAGATTTAGAGAGATTCAAAAATCGCTAGCCCTAGGACGAGTTCGATGTGTTTTCAAATTGGGAGAGGATTTTGTGACTACATGAGAGTGAAAGGAGTTGTTAGAACATTTAACAAAAAAATTTAACACGGTTAGTAACAATAATTGTTCAAAGAAGACAAAAGAAATGAGATTTTAGGGAGGGAGTGCGAGTGTAATAAACACTAATCCTAGGAGCCGAGTGTAATTTGCTCTAGTGAATATAGTTTCAAATGACATTTAATCATATTTTTTTATGAAAATCTATAAATATATTTCAAAAAATAAACTAAAATTTGGTAAAAAAATATTTTTTATTTGATAATACTTATTTTTAAAATAATTCTGACCGAACAAACATTGTTTACAAAATTATTTTCAAATTTCTTTTTAAGTGTGTAATTACTAAAAACATATATGACTTAACTTTCAGCATATATTATTTAATATCTTAAATATTTTTGTTATTAATTTATGTTTATTATACATTCAAATTCATTTATATTTAACTATAGAAACGGAGAAATTTGATTTCTAAATAGAATTATTTTTTTTAAACTCAAAAACCAGTCTTTTTTTTATTTTTTTTCCAAAATATACTAATTAACCACATGGATCATGGCATTTTTCGATTTTTTAGACACTTTCAGATCTTTTTTTATTTTTTTTCTTTTGATTCCCAAACACTGTCTATGTTTGGGTGAGCAAGAAAGCTACAATTTTTAGTGATGCATTAATCAAGTTCTACTGTGGACTCTGGAGTACCATGATGGCATGATTAGAAGAAGACATTTTTTTTTTTTACAACGACTAGAAGAAGACATAGAACTGAGCTTTCTACGCATCTTTACTTATTTTTGTGAAGCCTATTTTTTCTTTTTCTTTTTTAAGCGTGAGCCCTATCTTTCCTCTTTTTTTTTTAATCCTAGGAAAAAAGTAGGCTTTTAGAGAGAGAGAGAGAGAGAGGTGATGAGATTCGACAATTGAAGAAACGACACAATACACTGCAAGAAATTAAAATCGTATAATTTTAGTCTATATCTCACATATTAATTCAAGCGAATTATGAATGACTAAAGATTGAGTATGAATTTTTTTGAGTTAAAATTTGTTAACCTTGCAAGTTGCAATTTAAAAAACTTTCTTTATCTTTGTCTTAAATTTGTAAAAGAATATTTTAATATAAATCTCTAACTTGCACACTAGTATGGTATGTTTGGTGGTCACATTGGCCTACATTCAAAGAGTTTTTGGATATATAAAGTGTTAATATTTGACATAAAACACTTATAAATTATTCAAAGATGTCAAACTTAATTTTGGTTAAGAAAATTAAGTTTAGGGGGTTTGAATAGCAATGTAATGGTGCTAATAGCAAAGCCCGCGATTTTTAGAAATGCGCTTATCATGTACCACATTGCTTGATTAGCAAACCACTTTTAACAATAAATAATATTTATATAATAAAAAGTAAAATTAAGATGCATTAGTGGGATTAAAAAAACAAGTGAAATGTAATATTGAAACTCATTTTAAGTTGTGTAAAAATTAAAAAGGAGAAATATTGGATTGATTAACAAATGCTATTAATACAAGTGATTTGACATACTTTAATTAATATATAGGGTTTAATCCTTGGTTTGGTCATGGAGTCATAATCATTTTATCTTAAAATAAATAGATTTGGTACAAAAAATTAGTTAAGTGTTAAATAAAAGGTCAGGTATATCTCTTGTTAGGAAAAAAAATAATGGTTTGAAAAAAAAAGTACCGTAAATTATAAAAGTAAGAATAAATTAAGTATTACCACAAAATCTTTTAAAAATATATAAAAACTAAAAAAAATGCTAGATTGCAGATAGCCTAAACACCCACTTTTCTAGGCAAGGAAGGTTGAATTGCCGATTAAAAATATGAGAAGCTCCACCATTTTTTTCAAAATTGTTTATATATTATAACTTATCCACTTTTCTCTTAAACCAAACCAAACATGAAATTTCTCATTCTTTGGTACATGCATCTAGGAATGAATTCGATCGAGGATAATAAAAAACATGTATAGTAATTAAGGTCCTAGCTCGAATTGCAATAAAATCATTTTTCAAGTATCCATTTTATTGTAGTTTTATAAAATAACCATGGGTACAATATTAATCAATTACTTACAACAACAAAGATTAATATTAAAAAAATTTAAACATTTACTGTCAATCTTAAAATCATGACTAATACAAGATTGCTTGCAGTCTGGCGAATTTATGCATTTTGCCACACAAGTATAGCCTGGAATAAATTGTCCAGTCGTTAGTCCGCCTGCAATTAGAAAAAATTGAAAATATTATAGATAAAAAATTCATGTTTGTAAAATTTAAATATGAAATTAAGTTGAAAGTAAATAAACCAAGAAATAATATAAAAAATGTATTTCCATGCAAAGTAAATGTTGGAAAACAATTTAGAGGTATGAAACTAACTTGTTTCTTAGAATTACCTGAAGTTAGAATCAAAGCAACAAATAAAATTCCCAAGAGGATATGTTGATGGAAGCGAAAACCCATTTGATGAGGATTTAGTTTTTAATTTTGGTCCTTCTTTCTTGTGAGATGGACATACTATATCAAACTCATTATATACCCAAGTATATATATTATATGCTTTGAATTATTGTGTATTTGTAAAAAAAAAGTACATTAATATTATGAAACAACGTGTCTATGCATTATTGGACAAAAATAAATAAATTGAAAAAAAAATCAGGTTGGTCAAAATCGAGACTCAAGAAACAAGTCATTTTTCTTCCGGTCAATACATTAATTAAATTCATTTTAATGGTTAATAATGTCATTTATTTAATGAGACTTTAATGAATTTGTTAAAGTATTAAAGAATATCATTTAATATGATTGTCGGTTTTTGGTATTAAATACATTATATGTATTTGAATATGTAAATCATTAATATCTTAAATATTTATTAAATATTTCTAATAAAAAAATATTATTGATTTCGTCTTGTTTTTTTAGAAGTTGCAAACTAGGTTAAGTCTATAGGTCCCTTAGGATGTTTTGACTACATACATATCTTCACTTGACACTTATCATTAATTAGAAATGACTCATAAATTGGTATTCCTTAATTTTTTTTTATGGTTTTTCACATTTTTCATTAATTGCATTTATTGTGAAATGAAAATTGATGAATTGATGTTAAATGCTTTGTATTTAAAATATAGAACATCAAATTTGTTTATTTCTATTTTTCATTATTGTTGTATTGCTATTAATATGAAATAAACTTGCTTACAACTATTTTTATAATCAATTTTATAGTCCATGTTAAAAGGAAAAAAATTACAAGAAAGGGATCAAATTGTGATTTTAAAATTTTTTGCAAGATATTTTGTAAACACACTCAAGTCTGGTTTTTAAAAATAGATTTTAAGACAAAAAAAAAATTATACAAAAGGTTTGTACAAGCAATAAAGCTTTCTTTTGTAAAAACAAAAATCACACCTCAAAGGTCAGCAAATAGATAAAGAGATAGATAGAGAGAGAGAGCAAAAAACAGATTTTTAATTTATTACTGAAACTATGTCAAATTCTTAATAACTCACCAACAATGATATAAGTATTGATTACTATTACTTTTAGTTTGATTCAAGTAGTTTTACAATAACTTCTCCAAACTAGAACCCCAAGTATATTTTTTCTACCAAATCCCTTTTGGCTATATACAAATCAAAAGATTTATGTAAGGTTGAATGCACACATATTTAAGCAAACATCTTATGGATATCCAAAGTTAATCTCAACAATTATTTTCAATGACATAATTTAATTTAATTTTTTAACTAATAATTTATTTTAATTAACCTTTCATAAAATTATTTCCATCAAATTTCTTAGAACAAAATATGAAATTAGTTTAAGTGCTTGATAGTGGCCTTGAGGCACTAAACAAACATAAACTCTGACCCTAAAAATCATAATCCTAACATAATTGGGCATCATATGGGCCCAATTGAAAAACAAAAGTTGAGCCCACACTGTAACACTCCAATTTCTCAAGAGTTCTTTCTTATATTAGTTGAAATTTCTGGAGTAAATTAAATCTTTGTTTATTCAATATAAATGGAAATTTGTTTCCCATAAGAAAAATAGATCACAAAAACACATGGCATTTAAAAAAAAGATTTATATATTAAACTTTTTATAATTAAAAAAAATTAATAACTCTTGATTAATGATATATATAAAATAATGTTTACAAAGTTAACTAAACAAAACAAATGTTTGAATGGTGCATTATCTTATCTTTGAATAAAAGATTATGAGTTTATCTTTTATCAAGACTATTTTTATTTTCACTTTATTTAACTTTTTACTACTTAAGTGTCATGTCAACGGCCTACGTAAGCACTACATCAACTCCAATATATCACGTCAAAGTCAACGCTTGACCTTAGATGATCAATTGACGGAAGGATCAAAATTGTTTATTTTAAAAAATTAAAAGACTAAATATCTTAATTTAAAAGTAAGAGAATCAAAATCACATATTTTTTAAATTATAGGGATCAAAATTATAGTTTAGATTTTATTATACATACATTTATTTAATGAAAATTTAACTTTTAATTTTCTAATAAACAAGTATAATTTCCTTTTATTATTTAGAGTAAACATTTTCATTTTACATATGTGAAATTCATAGCAAGAATATCATTGCTTTCCGTAAGGGAAAAGATCCAAAGGCTTCTCCTCTTAATTAGCTTCTCTTTGAGTGGTCAACTTCTTTTTCAGGCAAAGAAATCATCACCATTCTTTCATTCCTCCCATTTTCCCCATCTTCTTCTAATCCCAGAAGCACCAAAACAACACCTTGATCACCAACCCCATGGATGCTATAATTCGCCACAATTGGTTAGTGTCCATTCACCACAACCTCGTACATGTCACCTTCTTCCAAATCCACACAATCCTCTTTCCCTTGACTCTCTTCCACCAACTTCTTCACAACAACATTCTCAACTCTCTTTTCCTCACCAATCGGCTTTGCCAAATTCGACATGTTAGATTTTCCAACCAGCATGTTTGCTTCAACAATGCTTAACACCAAGTCATTAGCGGAAAATTCGTTACTACCTATGCCACGTGTGCAAATTGTCACTGCCTTTGACTCATTGTCTCCCCTTATGCAAGCAATGTGTTTCCACACCAATGCTGAAATAATTTCAAAGTAAGATCTATAATAATTAACATAAATGCTTTGATTCGTGATCTACAAAAAGCCAAAGAAGGTAAATTCATGATGCTGCAAATTGATGATATAGGAAGAGGGAAGAGTAGTGTCCTCCATCAACAGTCTTTAAGCTTAACTGTGATGGAGCGGGGTTTGATAGTGCTATTGCTTGTTCTCGCCACAATTTGTTATTCCTAGTGCTCAGATTCAGATCGATTCTCTGATCTAGTGTCCTTCTTCCTCGTGTAAGCTATCTTTTTGAGATGCTGTGAGTGTTGGGAATAAATTTGTATGCACACGATCCAAGTCATCATGTAATCAATTCTAATTTTAATAATTAAGTATTATTTTATTTTTGTTGTCATATTTTACTATTTGATTAAATAGTCAATTTGATAATGTCTTTGATTAAAATTAAAGACTTGTTATTATAATAGACATTATGATAATGAGAAACAAGTTTGTTCTAATTTTAATCTAAATCATTCTTGATCATAGGATTATTGTAAATAGGATATCAATAATTCGGATAGATTAATATATATGTGATAATATTTATTGGATAAATATTAATAGATCTCATTTATTAATTTGCATATATGGATGAGTCACGTGTTGATGTGATTATTGAATTGACTCAATTGAAATTTTTTAATGGTTAAAATTTATCATAAACTATCAATAGAAATTTTTTAAGAAGAGGTATAATAGATTTCTTTGACCTGAGATTGTCATAGTAATTACAGGTTATTTGTTGTATTTTGATTTTGGACACCTAATACTTTAGAGCACTTGTTGAATGAATATCATATATGATTAAAATACCTATAGAATTAATGATTAATCAAGAAGGAATCCATCAACTCTTGGTAATGAGTTTGAGCTCTATGAATAAAATTATATCATGGTCAGGAAAATTAAATGAAAGAAGAAATGAGTTTCTTAAGTCATTATGAGTTAACTCAAAAGGGTTTGACAATAATACTATACTCTAAAGTTAACCAAAAGCTGTAAAGATGGAATAAATTATTACACTGTTCTTCTAATGGTTCTTGAAAGTAAAAATGCTACTCCATGCTATCCGGATGTTAAGGAGTGTTGCTAAACGCCTACTTTGATTAATATATTAATTTAATTAATATATTATCGACTTAGTGTTGAACATAGGAGATCACACACAAACAAGTGTTTTGATCTCTGTTAAAGAAATTATTTTAATATTTGATGATTAATTAAATTAGAGAATTTAATATGATCAAATGATTAATTGATTTCAAAAAGGTGGAATATTATTATATTTTTGCTAGTACTGAAAAGATAATAATGTGAAAGATTTGATGAAAGAAGAGAAACAAAAATGTATGATTTTGTATTTGGAATTTGGGTTGAAAAGACAGCTAGGTACAAGTTTGACTTGATCAATTATTATTTCAATTTTAATTGCTAAATGATTAGCAATAAAAGGTAACAAAAAATAATATAGCTTAAAAAGAGATACTATCAATCATGATTTTGACTTGATTAGAAATTTGGTATCCTTAGCGTGCTATAAATAGAACCTTGGGTTGCACATCCGAATATCATTTCTCTATTCTTATTTTTCCATTTGTCATAGTTTTTGACGAATGGCGAATAGAGGTCAATCTCTTGGTGTGGATACACGTAGAATTTTCATACTATTAAAGAATTTTTTATGCTTCAAGAACTCATTAACAAATAATTTTTAATATATTATCTGTTTATAATATAATTTAAATACAAAATAAATCATTTTATTCCGCAATGTGTGTTTTTTATGCTAATAGGGTTTCATGGCATAAGAAAAGATGGTGCCCTTTCCATTCCACCCTCGAGGTCCTTTTTTTTTTGTGGTGTCTTTTGGCTAACAAGTAGCCAATGGATGATGCTCTTCAAAAGCATGGATGTGTAGTTGTTTCCAAGTGTTCTCACTGTGGCAGCAACTACGAAACAACAACTCACTTGTTATTCCAATGCCCCTTCCCTGTTAATATTTGGACATGGTTGAGTATTGTTATGGGTGTAAATCTTTTGCAATTTGAGCCTCTAGAATTGCTTGATAAATTTGTCGTGGCTGGCAGCTCTCAGATGAAAGACATATTTTTGGCTGGGGTGATTAACACTATCTAGTTCATTTGGATCAGCAGTAACAATTCTAGATTTCGAAAGGGTCACTTTTCTTTAAACTACATCAATTCAGAGATTGTAGCGGCTGTTTCTCTCTCTGGGAATCTCTCTATGCCAGCAATTGAAATTGCTCATGAGCATGGATGGAAGTATTTATAGTTGGAGTGTGATTCCATCCTTGTTAAGTTAGCTTTTGAGAATCCGAGTGTTATCCCTTGGCAGTTGCATAATAGATGGCAGAATTGTAGTGTCCTCCAAAGAAGGTGAATTCATGCTGCTGCAAACTGATGATAAAGCTTGTTCTGGCCGCATTGGTTTATATATGTTCCGTTGTTGCAGCAGAATTGTGGTCTATGATTTATGGTCTTCGCATGGCTGAAGAGTTAAAGATAGAAAGGCTTATTGTTGAGGCCTTGAGGGAGATTGTCTTCCTGGGATAAAATATGCCACAGAAGGTTGCATGGAGGATGACCAGTGTTTTGCTTTGGTGGAGGAAATTCATAGGCTTAGTAAATGCTTTAAATCTTGTTTTTTCGTGCATGTTATGAGAGAGGCCATGCAATGGCCTGCAGATAAGTTTGCTAAGTTTACTTCTATGCTTGATTTTGGAATGGTCCAGCTTATGGGAGGAGACCAACTTGACATAATAATATATAAATTTTAACATTATATATAGTTAAAATATGTTTTAGAAGGTACACAACTACAATTTAAATATACTTTAAAATATATATATATATATATATATATATATATATATATTAAAATAACCAATGTCAATATCAATATAAATATTAAGTATAATAAATTATTGAAGGCAAGGTGATATTGGCTTAGTCGGGACCCATGAGACTAATGACCTGATGTAATGGGAATGTTTGTTTCAAGGTATAACACTATATTCTAGGGGTGTTTAAGTTGAGATTTGGTTAGGTTTTTCTATTAAAAAAATCATTCCAACTAAATATAAAAATTACATGTGGTTTGATTTAGTTGAATTTAAATTTAATATTAAATTCAAATCAAATCCAATTAATTTTTTCGGTTTGATTTGAATTAATTTTATAGTTTTCATTAACATATTATTTCAATTAAATTTTATACTTTTTTTTTCATCTTTTAAGTCAAACTATGTTTAAAAAAATTCTAATAACAATATAAAAAATTTGTAATAAGCTAAACATTTTATAATAAAAATCTGTCAAATTTTCGTTCATTTTAAATCAAATATATTATGAAAAAGTTATCTTAAAAGGGAAGTGTTATACACTTATACAACTCTATAAGTATAAGTTTATGTTAGAATAGAAGTGTGAGATAAAGTCTTATATTGTGTAGGAATGAAAAAGTTGAGTATTATATAAGTGAAAACAAGACCCATACACCTAAATCTTAAGATTTTGGGTTAAAGTGTAGTGTCAAGTTCACTTATGTGATTGTTCATATCTCATTGGTGTAAATTTCTTCGATTTACCCCCTTGGTTGCACAACAATTGGTATCAGAACTCATAGTTCGACTTTGTGACCGACTTGGACGAGTAAGATGGCGGCGATGTTCCCGAGTGTGTCCCGTGGATGGAAATCTAAACCGAAACCAAACCAATCGATTTGAGCACAAAATCATCGTCCAAACAAATCCAAAAACTTTTGATTTGGTTCGATTTTTATTTTTGATGAATTTAAATTTAAACACATCTAAGAATCATGTTTTTAGATATTTCCAAGAAACTATTAGTGTTAATGTTATTGCAGTAACTATTTGAAATTTTGTTTGATTAGATTTTAACATACCTAAAAGTATTTTTGAAGTTTAAAATAATTGAAATGGAAAATAAAAGTTAAACTAGAAGTTATAACTTATAAGTGGGTTAAAAAAAACTTCTCACATTCCCACGGAATACAACTTATTCATCCCTCACCATAGAAATAAAAATGAACCAAATCATATAGTAGAAACTTTTCTAGGAATGAGTATATTTAGAATATCGCTTTTAAAACTCCTCCAAACAAACATTGGAATACTATGTTTCTATGATCACTAGAGTTCACCACAGAAGGTTTTTACCTCTTCTGATAAAATTTATTTTGATGTAAAAAAAATACAAATTCTATTTGATACACATGATCAGTGAATTAAATTTATGCTACCATGTTTAAAAAAATCAATTGCCTATCAATTTATGTTGAACTTTTTTCTTTTATGAAGCCAACTATATTGGACCTTGTAAAAACATAATTATTTTAAAAAATATTTTAATAAAATATATGACACTGAATTAGGTTAAGATGACTTAAAATATATCCTAAAAATATTTTAAAGATATATTGAATCTAATTTCATTAAAAACCACTATAAATAATATCGAGTTTAAAAAACGATAATAAGCATAAACATCCAATCTTACAAAACCAATTTTTTTTCCCGTGAACTCAGGTTATTTTCTAATCCAAAATCAAGTATCTTCATTGTAACTATAGAAAATTACCTTAAAAATCATACCATGGTATTGTTACCCAAAACCCTTTACTATTTTGGTTTTTTGGCCCTCTTGTTGAGAGTATCCCTTTTCGGGAAGTACTTATACCAAATCACTCGTCACAGCCTAAATTTTGTATCCTAGAATTCAATGCTCAAAATTACATGCCACTCCTTCTCTCTCTCCCTCCCTCTCTCTCTCTCTGCAATGGCAATAGCAATAGATCAGCAATGCTGCTACAGAGTCTGAGATAAAACTGAGAATTTTTGTGTGTGTGAGAATCATGAGCGAAGAAGAGAACAAGGGTTGTGCTTTTCTGGGAACCAACTCCACCTATTCAGGTCACTATTCTCTCTCTCTTGGTGTTTCACTATCTGGGGTTTTACGTTTTTTTAGCATGTAAAAGAAAAAAGCATGAACTTGAACGTTTTTGGCTTTGTTTTCTCTCTTATCCCCCTTTATTAAATCGTGGGTGTTGTTCTGTTCACAATGTAGGTTATTAAAGTTTATATTTTTGTCATTTGCATTATTGTTATGGCATTGCTTTGGTGCTTTGTGCTTTTCACCTACCTGTTTCCATCACACAAACACATATCCGTTGGAAAAATAGGAAATTTATAACAAAGATGCTTTTTATTTCATGTACACTTGACCAGTCATATAAAAATTAAAAATTTCTACTTTCCTCATTTTGTTTTCCAAAAATAAAATTAAAAATTATTTTGCTAACCCCTAATGGTGATTCTGGGTTATGTGGTTTGGATATTTACTACCCCAACATTAGCATATGTGAATAAAACCCTGAAACCAGCTAGGTGGTTGTGCAAGCATTACCGTGAGCATCATCCAAATTTTCTCATTAGGTTTTGAGAATGAGATACTTGTAATTCATTATGTATGTATGCATGCCCCATATTGTGCCTCTAGTGAATCCCTTTGATGCATGAATCACAAATTTCTCCACTGAATAGTTTTGTTGCTAACTACAGGTTTGGAACTTGTAATTTTAATCGTGAAATTGTTAATGCAGTTGATGTAGGGTTGTCCAGAGTAATTTCAATCTTTGCTCTTCAATGTGCTTTTTTTGTTTGGAAAAAGTAGAAAATAGAAATATGGTTATTGATCTGTGACTGTTGTTAATCTTTTGTCCCTTTCTGTGAGGATTAGATTCTTATGGCACCTCCTTCACTTCTAAAGGGGAAATGTTGTGGGTTTTTATGCCTGCCACCTGTGTTGGTGCCCTGCTCATTACATGAAAAATTAGGAATTAGGTAAGATAAATAAAGTGTGTTTGGCTGGATGTACTGTAATTCATAATAATAATGCAATGTGCACTGGAATTGAAGTGGATGAAATTGTATTAGAGGTTAGTGCGAATGAGAATTCAGTTTTTTAATATTCAGGATGTGAGGCCTCAAAATTTTAACAGGTTGTTGTTATTGTTACATTATTTTGAATTAATGCTTGGCTTGACAAACAATACGTTAATAAAAGTATAATAGTTTATTTCTTTTCTTGATTGCACCTTCTGCATATACTGATAAACACTCACAAATTTCATTGTCATCTTTTCTTTTTGTAAATGTGTTAGATATTTTTGGCAGGTGATAAATACAGTGTTTAATTCGCAAGAGAACATTCATGAATGTTGTAAATTTGATAAAATATTTCCATATAGTTGCATTGAATTTCATTTATTTGCACATTTGAGAGAATGAAGTTCAACCTAAGAATGCTGTTCATTTACAGGTTTTCTTCTTGACCCTGAAAAATGTGGTATGCTGAGTTTGCCAGACAAACAAAGACTAGTCCGTGAGATTGCTCGGCAGTCAAAAGATGCCTCAAGTATGCTTCAGTCATTTACACGTAGGGAACTTCTAGAAATAATCTGTGCTGAATTAGGCAAAGAGAGGAAGTACACGGGATATACCAAGAGTCAAATGATAGAACATCTTCTGAAGATAATTTCTAAGAACTCCAACTCGCACATCAATGGAAATATGCCCGCTCAATCTCCTGCCAAAAGTTGCATTGGAACTAAAAGGAAAAAAAAACCTGCATCTCAGGATTTACATCACGCTCCTCTAGGGAATAGTAAAGAAAAAACAGTGAAAACCTTTTTGTGTCAAAATGTTGCATGCAAAGCTACATTGAATCCCGAAGATTCTTTTTGCAAGAGATGTTCTTGTTGTATATGTCATCATTATGATGATAACAAGGATCCTAGTTTGTGGTTGACCTGCAGTTCTGATCTTCCCAATGAGGAGTCATGTGGAATGTCCTGTCATTTGCAATGTGCTTTGAGTAATCAAATGTCTAGCATTTTGAAGGGTAGTTGTGGTATTAAGTTGGATGGAGCCTTCTGTTGTGTTTCTTGTGGAAAAATTAATGAACTGATGAAGTAAGTAGGCTATATATACTTTTTGTGCATGCTTGCAAAAGTAAAATATGCATAGATAATTACATATAACTCTCACTCATAACCCCCATTAATTACTTGTCATCTGTTCACATGCTATTGGGAAAAGTTATGCACAAAGAAGTGTTATTCCAAGAGATTGATGGTTTTTTGCTGCAGTTTAAGGTGCCTCGTGTTTTGACTATTTGAATGGATGTTTGGATTTTTACAGGACATGGTGGAAGCAATTATTAGTTGCCAAAGAAGCAAGAAGAACGGATATACTCTCTTTGCGAATATCCCTGGCCCACAGAATTCTTGTAGGAACAGAAGTCTACAAGGAAGTGCAGAAAATTGTAGAAACTGCTCTCAAATTACTGGAGAATGAAGTGGGATCACTTGATCATGTATATGCTAGTATGACTCGTGGAATTGTGAGCAGGCTTTCATGTGGTGCTGAGGTTCAGAGATTGTGCTCTTCTGCTCTTGAATGTTTTGATTCAAAGTTTTCTGGTCTTTTCTCTATTTGTGTGGAAAACAAAGATGCACCAAGTAAGCTTTCTATTATTTATTTTAAAGGTCAGCTGCTTGAAATTTCTAAATGAAAAGCAGAACCAGAAATTATCTGGATTTTCCTGCTAAATACACTTACAGTAGTCTAAGTGCAAACAGCCCTGATATCTTTTATCCAATTTTATAGCTAATAAATACTCCCTCTGAACTCAAATATAAGGAAAAAAAACTAATTTATCTTGATCAAGAATGGTAATTTAATTTTCTGAATCTCTTTTAAGCAACAAACTACAATCCCTGACCCACTCTTCACACTGATGGAACTTAAATTTTACGGAAACTTGTTTCAAATGGGTATGTTCTGTCTCCATTTTGGAGGCCATGCAGTTGATATCACGAGAATCAAAAGGGCCATGGAAAATAGAACCTGAATTAAATAAAGGGTATTTTGGTAATAGTTTCAGTAAATAGGGTACAATTAGTTTAGAACTGCTTATATTTTGGACCACTATACATGAAATCTTTTCTTATATTTGAGTCTAGATGGAGTACTAGGTTCGTCTCGAAATTTTGGTTCTAGAATAGCATTTTTAGTAGTACGTGACTTAGCAAAGGCTTAATAAAGCTATTTCAAAAATGGGATAAATGAAATTTGGAGGAATATAGTGGGGAACTAAATAATTTTACTTTTTCTTCAACTTGTGCTTATAGAAGATATGGAGATTAAATGGTTTACACTTTGCAAGTCTCATCCTGCATTAAGCATTATTATTGAGATGAATGAGAATGAGATTGCAATCTTTCTATAGTTTTATTTGTATTATATGTTTGTATGTATATGACAACATGAGAGAAGACATTAAAGTAAATTAACCAAAACATTAGACAATGTGTTTTGGCTGATATTTATTTCCCTCTCACCTTATTTTTCAGTAGGAAAAAAAGGGATATAACGAAAAGTACTATTCTGACAATATTATAGACAGTTATAGTCCTTATTTTCATATGCCCCACAATCATTCCTCTGCTTGAATTTCATTAGGGGGTGGGGGGAGTATCATCAGCCGAAAACACTGATTTTATTATATTTTCCTGAACTGTTATACTTAATTATGCTTTTCTATTTACTCACGCTTTGATTTGGCTTTTCTTGTAACTTATTTTGGCAGCATGTTCCATTCATTTTGAAGAGTGTCTTCCTACTTCAGTTGTTATTGTGCTCGAGTACAAAGACAAACTTTTAAAGAATTTTCTAGGCTGCAGACTTTGGCACCGAATATCAACAATAGACTACCCTGAACAACCCACCTTCATTGTCTTGAGGCCCGAGAAAAGATTCAAGTTAGAAAACCTCCATCCTTCAACTGAATACTTTTGCAAGGCTTCTCTGTTCAGCAGCACAGGGATCTTGGGTGCTGCAGAAGCTAAATGGGTGACACCTTGTGAACCCTCCAACCCTTCAAAAGTTATCAGTGGTGGTGGGAATCGCTTTAGATGGTCCCCTCAAAGACCCTCAGGTACAGGAGTGGACATGTGTACACAGGACCGAATAACTGCTGAAATTCATCCCACAGAATCTGCCAACTCCGACATGAAGTTATCAACTGGAGAACATCCTGGGAAGAAACACATCATTCTGAACATCAGGAGCAGGTTTGAAGAGTTCCTCTCCAAGCCTCAACCAGTAGAGCCTTTTTCATATAAAAATCTTGCTGCAGTTTCACCTTCCACGCCTTCCAAGTCCTATGAAATGAGGCAAATTCCTGGTTTGAATTCTAGGAAGCGCTCGAAGGAGAACGATTACGAGTATTCCGTCAGGGTAGTCAAATGGTTAGAGCATCAAGGGCACATAGATGAAATCTTCAGAGTAAGATTTCTCACTTGGTTCAGCCTGAAGGCTACTCAGCAGGAGAGAAGGGTGGTTAGTGCTTTTGTTGATGCATTGATTGATGACCCAGCAAGCTTAGCAGACCAGCTCATACACACTTTCAGCGACGAGATATGTTGCGAGCAAAAATCTTAGTGAGAGTATGTTCTACATTAAATATTTGTTTTGGTCTGAGTCCACCAAGTCTATATGGCACTGGAAGCTTGGATAGAAAATTTGTAACGCTTTGTGGGAGTTATAGGTATAGTCCAGGGTTTTCAAGTGTTCATTTGTTCTTTAATGGGGGAAGTAGTTTAAGGTCTCTATACCATTTAAGTTTCGATTACTTATTGTGCAGTGGACTGATTGTTGGATAGTGGTGCATAATGACTAATTCTTAGTTATTACATATCCCTTTACCAAAGCACTCTAGCTTAAATTTCTTTTCATATTCTATTCTTAGTTATCAATTTGGATAGTGGTGCATAACTAATTCTAAAATGTATAAACACTACCCTGGGATGGCAAAAAGTGAGATGACTGTTATTTCAAATATTATAATACAAATTAAATCATGTGTTGCACAAATACTTAGAAAAAACTTAGAATTAAGGAAATTCATGATAAATAATAGGGAAAATCTTATTTTTAATCTAAATTATCAAACGTAGTCCAGGTCTGGGCATTTTATATTGATCAATTAGGTTCTCATTTTAAAAAATTATTAGGAAAGAACGAACTAAATTTATGCGTTTTATCTTGTATAAAAAAAATTGCACGTTTTATAAAATTTAAAGATAAAATTCTTCAATATGAAAATATAGACATTGACCATGATTGATTGAATATAAAGATTTTAATACCTATCCATTGATAATGTAAAATAGTTTTACATTATCATCCAATCATAAATTATCATTTGAATTAGTTTAAGATAATTATTGTAAAAATTATTAAATTTATCTACATGATAAATTATAATTAGATGACTAAATTTTTTTACATTATTGCATAATCCATTTTATCGAATATAAATACTAAAACACTTTTTTCCTAAATAATAAGTCAAGCTACCTACACAATGAACGCCAATTTAGAAGCAAAACGGAGACAACATATTGTAGAATGATTTACCCCTATAAAACCTCCCAAACAATGGTGTTACACATGGAAAAATGAGTTTTTGAAGCCTATATAAACGCTATCACGTGAAAAGTCTCTATTTTAATTATTGAAAACCGCTCTGCTATTTAATCCAATGGCAGCCTGGGCTTGGCTAAATAACTTCTATGATTCTATTCGTCATATATCTCTGGCTTTGCCCAAATAATACTTTCTCTGACTCATAAAGCAAAAAAGATATTTCTTTTTACTTAAAAACATAAATAAATCTAACTAATTTCTCTCATTTAATATTATCATTCTAAAAACACTTTTCATTTAATTGTAACTCTATTTTCAAAAAGACTTTATTTTATTCATGATATCAAGTTTCAATAAAGGACATTTTAAAAATAACCTTATATTTTACTTGAGAATAATAAAATTAAATGATTTTAACTTTCTTATTCAGTATGAAAGTAATAATTTTTACTTTTATATATATATATATATACACACACACACGAGTCCAAAGGAGTAATTCTTTATAATAGTGATACAAACAAAAGATTAACGGTCTAAATGTCAAACGTGCAAATGCGATGTTATAGTCATAGTGTAATTTAAAAAACACTTCCATAATACCCAGCGGCCAATTAAATGCTGACTGATTTCACCACATACCTGCGCGGCTGCGCTCAATGTGATTATAGTTTTGCAGTTTCTCCTTTAGCCAAATTATGAATGGACTTTTTATCTGCACTAGTACATTTACAGTGCATTAGATAGTACAAAATTAATTAGAGGTCAACTGATCAAACCGTGCCAAGTAACCTGAACACATCCCTAAAATTTTCTCATGATGTTTGATGTATTAGTACAAACAGTAACACGAAACAACTGACCCCCTTGGTATTCATCAATGCCAATGACTTGAAATTAGTTTTTTCACTGGTTGGAAATTCTTTTCCCTTTGTAACATCATGATGGGCCCTTCATGAAACGACCAGCTGTCATCATACATTTTCTGCATCATTGGCAGCTTCATTGAATGCAGAAGCCAAGTACTCAGCAAGGCTTGGTTCAGAGCTGGACTTGACAGAAGCAGCAGATGATCCCTCCCCTTTTGTACTTGTTGCTTTTGAAATCCAGGGTTGTGAATTCAGAGGTATACGTGAAGTGTTTAAATAACCATCATTTGCCTTCCATATTATAGGTTCTAAATGCTCCCATGGATCTTCAACCATGGACCTATTGTAAAATCGATCTGGACCACGAGCTGTGTTTTCGTTGGACCGATGACCATGAAAATTCGGTCCTTGTCCACTACCCCGTCCTGAAACAGGGCTTCCAGTGTTGCGCCAGAAACCCCTGCCTCGCCCTTGACCAGGGCTAGGACTGTTCCTGTATCCTGGAGAAGGATTGGGCCTGTAACTGGGCCTAGGACTGTTCCCATATCCTGGAGAGGGATTAGGATTGTAACTGGGCCTAGGACTGTTCCCATATCCTGGAGAGGGATTAGGATTGTAACTGGGCCTAGGACTGTCACCATATCCTGGATAAGGAGGATTAGGACTGTAACTGGGCGGGTGAGCTATGCCCTGTCCGGAGTTATATAATGGACCACCCGATGGTTCAAATCTAGGGCTTGGATAAGTACCACCACTTGATGGATGTATTGGGAAGTTATAGTGAGCAGGGCCACCAGGTCCACTCCAAATTGGCTTCCTATATGCTGCTGGCGAAGCTTGAATGGGATGCGGAGTCCTCTGTGGATTTGTTGATTCTGTTATTTTCAATCAATCAATGAGAATTGTCAGAGACAAAAAGGTAAAGGTAAATCTAGATAGTGATCCAAGCACACGAGAGAAATTCCAGGTAGTTAATACTAAAGACATAAAGTAAAATTACTCATAAAAGCAATGCTGCATACCTTTATTAAAAAATTATTTAATAAAAATAAACCAGAGAAACTTCTCATACATGAAGGAGTAACATGAAGTTTTTGTCCTTGAAAGATTGGGATTGCATCATTTAAATCATCCAAAAATTATATAAATTTCTAAATTGGACTCGACAGGATAAATTGATATGGTTTACATAATCTTTGGAAGACTAGACTTCCTTCTTAATTTAGTCAAATTTTAAAAGAGTAGATTGTGGTCAATTGATGTAAATAATCTTCTGAGAACTTATTCAATGTAAACTCAATATTTGAATGGAAAATATATCAGTCTACTTGCTAAAAAGGTGTCAGAGAGAAAGGGGTGTTGAGGGATTGTGAAGTCCTAATTCCACATGCATGGATGTGGTATAAGGAAATATTCAGCGTAAATCAGGTTCAGGTTTACTATCTTTACGTTACATGAATCTACAAGACTCTGATTGTATAGTTACTTACGAATCTCAAATTAAAGACCAACATCAGTTATAAACAATAATGGATAGACATACCAGTACCTGGATGTGGTGATGAATATTGTGCCATAGGAGAACCACCAAATTTTGAAGGAGGGAAATTATCCAGTGCAGCCTGTATACTGGCAATGTTCCTTCTGTTAGAAGAGAAGGCACTCATTGGATCAGTATAATAGTCAAACCTTGGAGCAGCATATGATTTATCCTGTGATGGCATAGTTGAAGGAGCTTCCATCAGGGGATTTGAGAGAAAACCAGGCACCACAGAACCTTCCACACCACCAGAAACTTCAGCTTGATCAGCTTGCACGCGCATTTCTTTCAGCCTTTTCTTCCTTTGCTCTGAATCCTCCATAACCTGAGAATCCAAAGAGCAATTACAGCCACAAGTCACAATATGGATAACAGTCACCACAAATCTGTCACAGAAGCATGAAAAATCCCCTTATGAACATTTAGCTCTCAGATGATTTATTGTTAATAGAAAAGAGATCCAACAGATCTAATATACTGATGAATACCTGAAGATAGCCTGTAAGATCAAACAAAAAAAATGGTTGAAGAGAATTACAGGTATACTTGTTGTCAAACTCTCTCCTCTTACTCAATATCAGATTTCTCAATTTTGTATAGTTCTATAACCTTTTAAGCCTGTCTCACTCCAGTCTCCACTCCCCAACTGCAATAATCACATCTAACAATCAACTACTTAAATCTGCAAATCAACACAACAAATTCATAATGTCATTCTTCTTCGGCAAAATCACTTTATTCATGAACTATATTGATTCACACTCACCACTCAAATATCATGTAATCTATGATAGAGTTTGTTACTACTCTAATGAATCTTCTCTAACAGCTGGAGGCATCAATTTACCAGCTTTCCATGTATCTCCCGCATCAACAACTTAGAATTAGCAGCAATGTGTTTGCTTTTATAAACAATATCTCTGCATAATTCATGTCTAGGAGCTGGCCTCATTGATCTTAATTGAAATAGGGGATGTGTTATAACATTACTACTATATAACTCTCTCGCTGGATGGACATGCTTCCACCAGAAATCAGATAGTGCTATTTTCATTAAATCCCAATACTCGGCATCGCGATATATCCTGAATAGACTACTACCATTAGGAGTCCAAACATAAAAATCCATCCAATCCCTTTCTAGAATCTCCATTAAACCCTGAGCTTGAGGAATATAGTGAATTGGAATTCGAAACCAAGGAAAAGCTTTACTTATGTCCCCATCAAAATATGGACACTTTATCTCCAGTACTCCACAAGAAGGCAACTCATGCACCATACTGTCAATTACACCATCAGGTGAAGCAGCTAGCCAGCTGTCTTCTGGGTGTGCATCATAGACCTGAAATTCAGGAAACAACACGGTATTTCCAGTTATAAGTTTGTATCTTTCAAGTGCATCCTCCTCTTTGATATTGCTCCAACAGGTGGCAAGGTTTCCAGAGAAAGGTTCGATAGCACCAATCTTCTCTAACCACAGCTGGACCCTTTGCCGACGCCAAAACCCTATAGCAGCAGCAAAAGTGCTAGCTGTCAATTTGTTTCTCCTTAGTGCTTGCCAGTTTTTGAACCAATGTTGAAGGCAGCTTGCTTGAAGGACTGAATAAGTTTCAACAGATGTGTATTTTAACATACCACCAAGTGAGCCCAATTTTCTAGAGGGGTTATTTGAACCACAGCTATTGGTCTTAGGTTCTCTAATAACCAGCTCAGAAGCATTACTACTAAAGTTTCTCTTATTACTTAGACATGCAACAAGTGCATCCACATAACAGCTACTTTGGTGCCTGAAACATTGTAGCCAAACAAGAGAGAATGAAGAAGCAATTTCACCATTGTTAAAGAAGAGATAAATTGTCACTTGAACTGTATATATAAGCTAGGCACCAACTGAATAGGAAAATGGCATTTAAAAGAACAACGGTGTAGGTAATCATGGCAATGGTGAGTTTTCTATGAACACTGAACATGTATATGGTTTCATTCCATGTTAGTGAAGAACTAGCTGTGGAAAGCTCAATCTTTGAAATTCTAAAAATCAAAACAGCTTTCTACATTACAGTTCAGAGAAATTCTAAAGTATGTGATGATTGTGGCATTTCATCAAACATAATGACACAAGGATTCACAAACCCACAGAAACAGAACAGACCTAACGAAGTTAGAGGTAGAAGAATATGGAAGAGGTGTTGATGTGAGAAAGAAACAGGTGCAAGATAGCTTTTACAAAAAGTGATGAAGTTGACGATTGGATGAGTCATGGAGTTGATGGACAGAGAGAAAGAGAGAGGGTTAGACTGGACAAACATCCAAGTGTTGCACAACAGTCAGATAGATGGAGTGCATGTCTGGATCAGCGTCCAGAACGTGAGTAATTGGAAAAATTCATGTCATAGTAGGTAATTAACGCAGAAGCAACAAGGACTAGCTTCAAGTTGACGCACACTCGTGGCTCCTGGAAATACTCACAAATATGCTAGAAGTACAAATTAATTATTTGTGTTAGTGTTCCGAGGTGGTTTCATATTTATTTTTTTTAAGGTAGTACAAATATGCTAGAAGTACATGGACTTCATTCTCACCTTAAGTTAACCATATATAAACATGTTAGACCTCTTATGATGAATATCAAAATATATTCATTACTTTGTCATTGGTCCTCGATATAGAGTAAGAATAAAGTAAACTCTTAGACGTAAAATTAAAGAGTATAAAGTGGAAGCATACCCCCGTTTCAAGCCATTGTTATTACAAGCAAAGGGAACAAGAACTTAAGACTCTCAATACACTCACAAAACAGAGAAAGAGAATAGAGGGATCTTCTAGCCTTAGCCTTTTTTAAGGTGTGTGAATCAATGGAGCATCACAGGCTTTATATAGGCAAGGCAAGGGACCCCTTCTTAAAACCTAAAATGTAATTGTTGCTTTATTATTTGGCTCCTCCATCAAAAGCCAATAATACAAAATAAAAACCTTGTAACAGCTACTTCAATTCTGTTTATGAGCCTAATAACGGTTATATGCTAACAAAACAATCATGTAATCTAACTTTGACATAATAATAAACTAATAACAGCTATGTACAAAGCTGAACCCCAATATACTTCATACAGACCTAACAGAGTACAAAGTGGGATTCCCTAAAAATAATAATTAATTCAATCATACACAGTGTAGTCTATGGGAAATTTAGACCAATAGAAACAATGTGAACTGAATAGGTTTTCAAAAAAGCCATTAACAGAAGTTCAGGCCACTGACAATATCTCCTACAACACAATTTAGCGACTAAAATCCCCAACTGAATTCAAATTAACTTAGGGCAAATCATTCGACTCCATTCTATAAGAAACAATCTTTTCAAACTAAAATGCTTGAAATTCTAACAAATTTTAAGTACATAAAACGATGCAAAATTGTTGAACAGGAGAAATATTAAGTAACATTGCAATTTTCAAGGTTAAGTTTCCCATCCCTTTTTTTTTCCCTTCCTAACCTAAAGTAACACACAAACTCCAAAAAATACCGCTGCGCGGCGAAAAATTTGATGTAATAAACAAACGTTAAAAATGAAACTCACAGTGATTCTGTCTTGAGTCCTCAAATCCTTTAGCTCAACGCTTCGAAGAAAGCCGAGAATGGAGTTCTGAAGAAACCGGGAAAAGAATGAAGTTAGGTTAAAGAAAAAATAAAAGAGTGTGAGAAAGAGTAACCCTCTGAATGGAGAGAGTATTACAGATTAAAGCATTAACACGGGGCCGTCGAGGATTATAGAGCTCGAGACAGAGGAAGGCTAGGTTCAGAAGCGGGGATGAGAGAATTTTCAGAATTGCTTCTTTGTTACCCACGCTTTTTAATAAACAAATTAGTATATTATTAATCAAAATTTAGGTTAAACTACTCATTTTTTCAGTATAATTTCATAGTTTTTATGTTTTTAATCTATAGTTTATATTTTAATTTTTATATAATTTTTATAGTATTTTTTTTAGTTTTTATAATTTATATTTTAATTTAAAAAATTACATGAATTAAAAAAAAAGTAAAAATTATTAAATTATAAGAACAAAAAATATCACCTTCAGACTATAACTAAAAAAATAAAAATCATCAAATTATAAGAATCAAATTAATAATTTAACCTAAAATTTATAATAAATATATATTTTTTTATACAGTATACACATTTGAGAAGTGTTATACTTATATCATCCGAACCGACCACTCCCAAATATCCTCCCAGTCATTCAAATTATGATACTTGCCAATGAAATATTTATTTAATTAAACACTATAATTTTAATTTCCTTCCAAAATTTTCATTTCTCAGAAGGTCCAGTCCATCATACCTCTATTGTGACACACGCACATACTTGGCTATAAGATGCCGACAAAGGTTGGTGCAAAGGTTGCTGTAGTTGCTAAAGAATGAATTTATATCTTAAAAAAGATGTAAATTTGATTTTTATTATCGATATGAGACATTTGTTGGTGAATTGTCATGTGAAAAGTTTGTGAGTGGCTTTCATCTTGCATTTAATTTAGTGGGGCGTGCGGTGATTCAATTTGGCATATTCTACAATCAGCCCAATTGATTTAGCAATTAGTATATTAATGTTACAATTGTAAATTGAAGAATTGTTGGAAAAGTAGGAACACTATTTTATCACATTGTTGGGAATTCGGAAGTTGCATTAGAGTCTTTACATTGATTTGAGATATCTAAAAGGAGGATTCTTATGTTTTCTTTATATTTATACTGTCTTTTTAAAATCATACTGTTTTCATAATTTTTAAAATTAAATGTTACTATTAATTATTAAAATCGTATGTTATTTTGATGAAACAATACAAGAACAATATGGAAAGCAGAGAAAACAATTTTTTCAGGTTCTTATGCTAGAGGAAGAGAGGTTTGAATGAAAAGTTAAATACAATGTATTTTGCTCAAAAGGAAAGTGGCATAATATCGAATAGGTGGTCAGTGACGGTTATCTTAAAAGAATACAACAGCAGCAAACAGTTTTTTCAGGTTCTTATGCTGGAGGAAACATAAAATAGTCTTTTATATGGTTATTATTTGGGGAGTTAGTCTTAAAATGGTGGAGCTTATTTTGTTGTATGGAGGTGCTAAATTTGAAAGCTACAAGGGAAAATTGAATGTTGTATTGGGATTAAAAGAATGCACACTGTTTATATCCTTGCAATTTTCACGAGGAATCTGGTCAAGTTGCAGATGTTCGAGATGCAGGTTGGGAGAATTTCCTTTCATAGCCTTCAACCGTATTTCGACAAGCAAGAGTAGTCACATTCTCCGCAAGGTCATGCTTAGACGTGGAAAGAGAGAGAGAGGGATAAATGTGGAAAGAGATACATCTTAAAATTTTAAAATGAATGGATATTTTAAAGTCAAATGAGTAAACACGTATCCCTTCTTTATGGTTCGGAATCTCATTCGACCTTTACTTTTCTCGGATGAAATAGCATTTCTCTAAAGATTTATAATGAAGTATTTAAATTATGATGCAAGTCATAAGATTATTTTTAATTATTTGTATTCTTTACAAGATATATTAAAAATTAATTTGTAAATAAAGATAAGATAGAATAGATTAAAAGTGATAGATACTTAATAAAGATAAGAGGATGTTTAATATTTTTTACTAGTTATGAGGTAAAGTATGAAATGTATCTAGAAAGAGAAAAAACTAAGAAAATTTGGAGAGACTATCTCACTTTATAAATGATGTAATCTAATTTATTTATCCAAATAACTTATTTTAAGATGTAATAATTTAAATTTAAAATTTCTTACAAATTAAATTTCTTGAAATTCATCATCTAAACATATTTACTCTCATATTACAAATTAAAATACCTGACTTAGAAGAGTAAAGTTCTTAATCTCTTCATTCTCTCAATTGAAGATTTTTTTAACCTTCTTTCTTCTACAAGTGTAAGTGGATTGAGTTAGATTGAATTTAATCTAATTTTCAACTCATCACAACCTAACCTTAATTGGGTTGGTTGGGTTAATATTAAGTCATAAGACAACTCAAGATCCTCTAATGTTTTGATTTATGCAAACAAATGATAAGTTTTGAAATTTGCGTATGAAGAATTATAAGACAAAAGCCTTTTGGTGTTTGTGCCTATTTTGATTGGTGATAAACCATGAATGTTAAGTTTGCACATGAGATATAAGATTGGTCTAGTGGTGAAGGGAGAATGAAAGGAAAGAGAGGTTGTAAGTTTAAATCCCACCACTAATAAAAACTAACACTACTAACCGTTAACATTTGCTAATAAAAAATGAACACTTAATACTTTGATGTTTTGATCATGCTCACATAAAATAAAATGTTATATTCTTCATAGGATCTATCGAAAAGAACAAAATCAAAAAATTACTAAATCAAAAGGCATCAAAGCTAGATGAAAAGTATTTCTATATGAAAAAGTATATATATGTCCACTAACAAAAGTGCAAAAATAGTGAGATAAGCAAGTTGATTTATTAGATTAGTTTGACACATTGATGACATGCATTAAATGTTTCAATGAACACTTCTCATTGACAAACAAAGGTGAATGTCTCACAATCACAACGATTATTTGAAGGAGAAGTCTGTAAATAACTAAAGATTTGAAGTTCTCAAGTTAGAGAAACTTTTGTGCAAACAAATTATTTGTGCATTCAAAACTTTGTAATATATTTTGAGTTCCTAAGCTATCAAAATCATTTGTATATCATGAGAGTGAAAGATTTGAGTTTAAACCTTGTATCCGTCTATAAGATGATAGAGTTAGTGTACACCTTGACCTTAAACAAATATGTACGGTTTGTTGAAGCTTAAAAAGACTTTGATTCAAAGAATACTTAGGTGTTGGCTTGAAGAGGCACTTATAACCGCTCACTATTTCTTGAAGCTTGATCTCTCCCGAGAAGAACCATATAGACAAGAGAAACCATGAACCAAAATAGAAAAGCTTGTCCCACCCATGAGTAAATACTTTATAGGAGCGCCTAATTAGACTGTACATCTTTCTAGGTATATCCAAATAGTAGATAAGAACATAAATTGAAACATTCTAAAGCTACAAAGATAGTTATTAGATACTTAGTGTTGCATAAAAACATTCCTCCTAGAGTAAAACTAAGGTTGAGCTAAAAGTGATTTTGAAAAAGAATACTTGTAAGTTGTAGCTTTGATTAGTTATAGTGAAGTTTGATGATTTAACTAAGAAATGGACATAGTCTTAGTGACAAATAAATCAATATAAAATCTTTTATTTTTCTCTTTGTTTCTACTATTTTATCTAACCACGAGTTGTGTTTCTCTCTCATGTTACTTTTTGAAAAAGGTTTTGATAAAAATGAAGTTTCTATTCATATAGCATGTCATGCACATAATTGCTAAAGTTAACCTTGTTTTCATAAGACAATACAAGGTTTTTGAACAAAAGTTTGCAAATTCTTCTAAGAAACCCAATTCAAAACTACTTGTGTTTTTCTGCAATTAGGCCATTGGGTTGATAAATTAAAAAAAAAAAAACATTATCACTTCTTTAACTCAACAAAAAAATACTCAAAATCAACAATTCAGTATTGCTTCGTTGTTTCTTAATTATTATATGCCAATAATAAGTATTCATTACTTCATTGTTTCAAAACTCATAATTTGTATTTAGTAAAATCATTAAAATAGTTTTACACTAAAAAAAGAAGGGGGTTAAAAAAAGATTAACATAAAAAAGGAAAGCAACAGGTTCAAGCATGGAACAAAGAAAATAACAAAAAAAAAGTGGACAAAATCGGGTATCTACAATTAGTTGAGAAAATGAAAATAGAAAGAGTTTTATTAAGATGCATAAACATACGTTTCTCTATAATTTTTAAGTATGTTCTAATATACTGATTTCTAATAAAAACTTTATATTTTTTTCAATATAAAAACTTTATCCTTTTTTTAATTTCTTAGTCAAATGTTCTAAGAGCACTTCTTAGAAATACCCTTAATTTTAATTTTGTTGGAGTTATTCTAAGGTAGTTGCTTATTGACATTTTTCTTATTACTAACTTCACCATCATTATTTTTTTTTTCAAAATTGTTATTCCGAAACACTCCTAGTCCCAGGTTTTTCAATGTAGGTTTCCAAAAGAAAAACGATTTTTTGACACAAATACTAGGTGACACCTTGAGAGAGAAGAAGAAAAAAAGAAATATAACAGGTGATATAATTTGATAAAAAGAGACAAGGAAAAAAATAAAGTTGTCAACTAGGTATAGGAAGGGTGTAAAAAAAATCAAAACTCTTTCAGAAAACGACTTTGGCATCATCATGTTTCTCGGGTAAAATAAAAATTTCTCCTTCCAAACGCCCCTAAGTGTGATACGATATGAACAGCGAATTAAACTCTCGATCCCATGAATGTTAACTTAAACCCCATCTTCCATTTATGATTTGCCAGAACTCATGAGGCTGCAGAGCCACTCCACATTACCTTTTTAATTGGATCCGTAAATGGCAACAATAAATCACACCACCATCAAATTCAGACTCAACCACATCACCATAGCCGAAACAGAGAATTTTTTTTTTATCACCAAATCTTAAACCTAATTGCACTCTTTCAATTCCGAAGACAACAATTTATGCACACAAACAAGTAACTAGCAATGAATTAGCATGTGTGGATTATAATTTGTAAACCCCAGTTCGATCCAAACGTGTTATTTTTATAGATGAAACCGTGACCCAAACACGTACAACACACACTAACATCAAAACAGCTTCAAATTGAGACCAAGAACACTTTTTTAAGATCTCAATTGTTCATGGGCGAAGAATCCAACCTGTTTAGGGCTTGTTCCGCAGCATGGAATTGGGGTTCCAATTCAAGAGCCGTCCCGTACGCCCTAATAGCATCATCGTTCATCTTCTTCCGCTCGTAGCAATCCCCCAGCGCGAAAAATGCCTTAGCGTTATTCGGGCTGAGCCTCACCGACTCGGTCAAGTCCGCGAGTGCCGAGTCGACTCGGCCGCGCTGGCTCGTGCCGAGTCTCAACTCGGCGCGCTTGAGGAGCGCGTCGCCGCGCTCCGAGTCCGAGAGGGACTTCGCGGCGGCGGGGGAGAGCGCCTCGTCGAGCGAGTCCAGCGCAGCGGAGCGGAGGCCCAGGAAGTCTAAGGCGAGGGCCTTGAGGAGGTGCGGCGCGGCGTCGCTCGGGTCGAGGGCGATGGCGCGCTGAGCCTGGGCCTGGGCCTCCTTGGCGAGGGCCTTGGACTTGGAGGCGCGGGCCCGGGCCAGGAGCTGGGCCCCTTGGACGAAGTGGCGCTTGGCTTGGATGTCGGCGCGGTTGCTTAGACGGAGCTTGGCCCACAGCTTCTTGGGCACGTCGTGCATGAAGAAGTAGGAGAGGACCATCACCAGAACCATGACCCCCTGCAAAACGATGTCGTTCCACGCTGAGTTGTCTTTCACCGTTTTATCCATCGGAATTTCGCAATCTGGAATCGGGCTCTGCGATGGATCTGGAAGGTGATCGAGATGAAACTGAGAATTTGAGATTGCAATTGTAAGGTCTCTCACTTCAAACACAGTAGCGGCCGTGTTCGATTGGTTTGCGAGTTTTGTTTTAAGAGAGATAATACATAGTTAATTTTTTTTTTAAATAAATAATTATTTTTATCTTTAGACTCGTAGAACTAATAAAGTTATTTTAGAAGTAACAAAAATATTAATAAGTTTCCATTCTATTAAAATGATAGTAAGTTTTCATTAGATTAATGTGTTACATCCTAAATTTCATAAGTAAGGATAAAATATAATTTAATCTTTATTCCTCTCTTTTTTTGATTGAAAAATTTATAACAATTGATATACTGTTATAATGTTTATTTTGGTACAATGGTATAATGTTTGTGTCAAAAAATGCCTATTATGACAAAATTAAGTAGTCACACAATCAAGTTGGATCTCATTTTTTATTCAGATTAACTTAATGATTATGCATTTTTGTTGTTGAGTCTCATATTTTGGAAAAGATAATATCATATTAGAAATTTCAGAGCAAAAACAAAATATGTTTATTAATCAATATTATGTTTATTATTATGTTTATTCTAACTTAGGTTTGTTTTCCTATTTTTTAAGTGTTTATTGTAATGATATGCTTGTGACGATAAAAAAGAGTGATTAAATTATATTTTACCCTTAAATGAAATGAATTTTGGGATTGACAAATTCGTACATTGAAAATTTAGTAACATTTTGGTCCAATGTATTTTGCAGCTATGCTGACAATCATTTTTGTAACATTTTTGTTCCTGACAGACTATTTCATTAACAGTAACAAATGGAAATTAACGAATGAATGAATTTATCGCACCATTTTCATTTTCGAGGACTAAAATTTAAATTTTTATCTTCCAGAAACAAATTTGTTAGTGTCTTACACATTTAAGAACAAAAATGACTATTTACTCAATTATTTTTATAAGCATCTTATTGGATCGGATTGTTCATCATGTTTTGTCCATGACTAAAAATTGACTCTAATCACCTTTAAAATTCTTTCCTCCTAATTATATTTTCATTCACACAATTTAAATTTAATATCACCTTAACCAACAACTTGGTAGTGCATAATTAAGAAGAGTCTACTTTTTTTAAGATCAATTGAAAACTATAAATTCATTTATAATTTAATCTGTGTAACATTTTAATTAATTTAACGTAGAATTAACAAGAAGTTAACAACAGTTAATTGAATTCGAGGAGACATTAAAAAATAACTTGAAAGTCCATGATATGCATTTATAACTTTCTATGAGAATGTATTTAAGAAAAAATATGAAGAAATGCCAATTAATGCAATTTTTAACAAGAGAAGTCATAAAAAAAATGTGTTATAATAAAAATACAGTACTGTATTTTTAATTTTTTTCTGATGTATTAACATTTTCCTTTTGAGATACATTTCCTGTTATTTTACTCAATAGAAAAGTGTTATAATATCATCTACATTTTCTCATAAAATGTTATGATAAGTTATGTGTTATTTCATGAATAAAAAAATTTTATTTTATTTTGAATAGACCATAAATATTCTAATGTAAATTAAATTAAAATAATAATCTATTATTAATCAATTAAAAATCATCATAAATATAATTTTTAATATGTTTATATAACAATTCGTTTCTTAGAATATTATGTAGAATCGTTCACGCTATTAATCAATTTTAAAAATAGTAATAATAATAAAAATCCAAGTTTAATTTTAATTTATTGTCAACATAAATTTTACATACTATAATCAATTAATAGTGACTTCAAATATAATTTTCCAAAAATTATTATTTCGATGATTAATAATACCAATGATTGGCTATAAAAATTTACATTATCGGTACAATTTTTTTTTCACATTATCGTCTTTATAATAACTAATTTAAGTTATATCTAACTATATGGGAAGTAAAGAAACTTTAATATCAACTTCTCGCAAAGTTTATCCGTAAGGTCAGATAAGAAAGTTCTTGATCAAAAACCCCACATGCATCTGGAAGAATTTGAAGGAAAATAATCGGTCAAACACCAATTGAAAAAACCTTGCTTCATTTCAAACTATAAAATAAAATAAAAAAATGACATTGCAAGATACAAAAAATTAAGCATACATCACTTTGTTTCAATTTTCCTAACTAAAATTAATTTTATAAACTCAAAGTCATTTCAAGCGCTGGCGTACGTAAAAAATAGTAACAAAATTTCCATGACACACAATTGCCTTCTTAGAATGAAGTGGCTAACTTCCACCACAATCAGAGACGGAACACGGTTATAGACGAGATATCAGATATATATTGCCAAATAATTTATTACATATATACAATCTGAAAAACAATAGCAAGCTCCAAATAATTATAGCTTGGAGGGAGCAAGTCACTATTTTTATTGATCTCAAAGCTATAGATAAAAGAGCTTGAGGTCATCATTTTAGCAGAAGAATCCAAAGATTGCTTTAAGTGCCCTTACGAAATGGGTTTGCATGAATCAACCGATCGATATACAAATTGCAACAACCAAAGGGCTTCATGCCATCAATTAGGTTAATTAATAAATTTCAGCAACCAAAAACCCGTCATGGGCAGAGTACTCCTTATGTTATTGCCCCACCCATTTTTATTGCATCCGCTGGTGACTTCAGTAGCTTCTTTAGCGACTCAACTATGCTACCAAAAGATGGACGATCAGCAGGGTTACTGCAGAAAAATGTTAGCGAGTGTCAGAAAGAAATAAAATGGTACAAAATGGATGCAGTTAACAAGGCAATAAAACATCAATTATGATCATTTAGAAGTTCTTTATATAGAAGGTGGAATTTGTTAAGAGTAAAGACACATCAGAAGGTCTTAACTCTTAATGAGTTGCAACAAAGCATAACAAACTAGAAGTTAGCCCACTTTTAATTTTTGGCTTCAATTATACTACTATCCAATAATCAACAATTCCAAAATGGAATTCGGCCAATCAACTACTTAGAAAATATACATGAAAGCCTAACAATCGTCATGTAAATAAGGCATGGGTTGTTCAGAAATTCCAATAGATCCGGCCACCTTTAGCCACTAGAAATATCAAGATATATATGGAGGCCTAAATTATTGCCTTTTCGCCAGGACCAGTACTATTGTTACATATTGTGCATTACCAGAAAATACGACATAAATAACACTTACTCGGCCCAACAAGATTCCATGAGGGAGGCCAATGCTGGGGAGATGTTTGGAGGGATAGCTAGTCTCCTATTCTGGAAAGCGACAGCTCCAACCACCTGAACGTACACATAAAGATGAGTACAAATTTCACCAATTAACTTTGCAGGTTTCATTTTGCCACACTGCTGGTTGAAATATGCAAGTTTGCATTTATGGCTCTTTCCGTTATAGTTCCTTTTGAGTTTTAAATTTGTAATTTCTTGTAGTGATCCTCCTTGTTACCATATAAATGAAAAGATTAAGCAAAAATGATCAACTTCAAGCATCAGTAGTTCAGACCCTAGATGCTCAATAAATTTACCTGGGCATGACTAAGTCCATTCCATGGTTGTTGCAGAGTCACAAGTTCCCACAGGATAACCCCAAAACTGTAAACATCAGACTTCTCATTTGAAGGTTCTCCTCGAAGAAATTCTGGAGCCATCCACTCAGGCTGAAAATAAAATTAAGAGAGTTACACACTTATTGAAGATGTGGCACCATGAAGTGAAAGTTCAACCTGCAAAATATTAATAGAATGACCACTCTTGTTGAAAGAAATTTGCCTTTATGTACAACAACATGCAGAACATACTAAACCAGATAATTTACTGGACACAAAATTGCTCCCTTAAAACACTCCTGAAAAGGCACATTCTCCCCACCCCAAACTGTCATCAAAGAATTGACAGCCATACATCCAACCTTACTGGTATCAATCATCTATCTAAATCATTCTTATATCATTGATCTTAGCACCAACTTAAAAAGGGAATGTTAATAAGAAGTAACAGCACTGTTGTCTATTTGAATCAAAGAGCACTCATGTAGAGCAACATTAGTTGAACTCTCTTCTTTACTTCAAACCTGAAATTGCTACTCAAATAATTTTCAATCCTAACGTGCATAATTATTTTCTTATCATCATGCTTATGCACATAATCTGAGAACGAGAAACTTACTGTTCCAGCAACGGATTTTGATGATAAGAAAGTATTTGCCTTAAATCTGGACAATCCAAAATCACAGACCTGAGCAAGAAATGAAAAAAATAAATCATTTATTGAGCACAATATTTTAAAAAATTTCAAGAAACTCTAGTGCTCTTTCAGTACATTATACCTTCACGGTCCAATTTCTGTCCACTAACAGATTTGGGGTTTTGAGATCCCAGTGCACAATTGGAGGCTTTAGACAGTGGAGATAATTGATCCCTTTAGCCTACAATCACACAAATCATATATCATATATAATCTACAAATTAATTTATTGATTAGACAAAAGTAATAATATCTGGTACAAACCACATCTAAAGCCATCCGTAATCTTCTCCTTGGATCTAGAATCTCACCAGATGCTGGCTTATGTATTAGGCGAAATAAACTGCCCCTGTCATAAATGCAACAGGAAACAACAGTGAGACACTCAAGCCTTTATGAAAGAAAATTCAATAATACAGTTAACAACCAAAATAGTTGGATGGCTTACCTAGGCAAATATTCTGTTACTATAGATAGATGGGGACGTTTAGTAACTGCACCCATGAACAACACCACATTTGGATGACGTACTCGTTTCATTATTGCAACCTACAGCAATGAAAATAACAACTTGAATTTTAACATGCTTCATTTGCCCCTTTAGAGAAGGGACAGAAGCAAGCTCTGTAAAATGAATTCCCAACATTATTATACTCAAACTAAGGATGCATACAAGGATATAATTTTAAGCTCTGAACCACAGACACCAATAAATCAAAACAATGCAGATCCTAAAGAATTGCAATAAATAGGCATCATAGTACATTTGCTTAATCCATTTTCAGAAGACCAACCTCTCTTAGAAACTCTTTCAATTGATCATCTTGGAAATCCTGAACTGTTAAAACTTTGACAGCAACATCCTGCACGTTTAAAACAACAGTAAAATGCACCATAATGAGTGAAAATTAGAATAGAAAAATAATAGTCTGTATTAAAAATATTTATTCAAGGAGACAATACAAGATATGTCCATGGTTCAATATAGTAAAGTCATCTTGGCAGCTAAATGTCATTCATTCAACCAATCACAGTCAAGCAGATTCAGACTTAAGAAACTGGGGACAATGAAGACAATACAAAGCAATATTCATGAACTTGTACATGCATAGAATTCAGCAAAGAAGAACTAATTCAAAACTTACTGATCCATGCCATTCAGCACGATACACAGTCCCAAATGATCCTACACATAGCGAAGAGTATTAAGATTTGGCATATCAGTCATGTTCTTTAAAAAGGAAACAGAAGAAGCAGAAAATTTACCGGCACCAACACGCTCTTTGATTCGCAAATCATCCCATGGTATCTCAAGCCAATCCATTGCAAGTGATGGTTCAAGATTCAAGTATCTTGGAATATTACCAGCACCCTGATTTTCAACTTTATTTTTTACATGTTCTTGTTCCTGTTTTGATTCGCTGGATAAGCTCACCGTAGATTGCTTATAGTTACTTTTTACCCCAGAACTTCCTTTTACAATGATCTCTATCTCTTTGTTGGAAGCTTCTAGTACTACAACTGAATCTTTACTGAGCCTGGGGTATTCATGTAACGATGCTTCAGTGGCTGGGTGAAGATCCTCAGAAACACCTTCATATACTGGAGGAAAATTTAATAAACCAAGGATTGCACATTCCTTGTGATTCCCTTTCAAGCCAAAAGGAATTAGAGGTGGTTCTGCACCTCCACGAGTTTGATCTATTGCAGGATAAATAGAGCCATTATTATTTTTCTGCAGATCAGTTTCTTCAGCTTGTTGATCTTCCTGTACACAGCCTGAAACAGATTGAGTAACAACTAAGTCAAACTTCAGAATAGGAATGATCTGCAAATTATGATTTGTTAAAACAGCACTATGCATGCAGGGGATTTTTTGTCCTCAGTGGGTGTCAATCTTAATTTTCAGAGCCAACCTTGTTCCACAAGATAGGGAAGAAAATTTCCAAGGCATCTTTTAATGCATCTGTTATAAAAAAATTAGGACTTGGACTAGAGGAAAAGTATGTAGTAAAGATCAAAGTCCTTGAACTAGGCATACTGAATTTTTTTAGGGAATGAAAAATGAAAGATGAGGTTCAAACTTGATTGATGATGTAAATAGCTCATAGTTAAATTAATACAAGCATACATGATGTATGTGTGCATCTACATCATTTGCAAAATTAATGAACAAATTTTAAGGAGTACTCACACCAAAGGAACCCACCTGGTAAAATTATTTTAGCCCCATTATAAATAAGATTTGAATGATATGCAACTGGGTGACCAAGAATATGTCAAGATTCAATGCTATATAGATTCGGAAATTGAAATAGGAATAGTTCAATACAATAGGAAGTCTAAATTTACAGGTATATATAAAGCACAACACACCTAAAGAAGTGTTACCAAGAGATTGAGAACATGCTGCAACATCCACATATGGTGATTGGGATTCTTTCAAATGAGAAATTTGAAATGGGGAAGGTATTGAAGACACATATGCTCCATTAATAGAGGAATCCGGCCCATGGATATTTCCTGGTTCCCCAACCAGATCAACTACATATTCCCTGTTAAAATATAAAAGCATATATCAAGGAATCTGAGGAAATATGAAACAAGTCTCAGGTTCTTGATAAGCTGAACAGAAGACTATAACAATTAACTGAATGCTCTACAATCTCAATAAATCATCAGTGGCATGCCAAAATTCTGACATGAGCAATCTAAATCAAAAGGTGCAACGATACAATTCATAAAACTTAACAATCCATAAATTGATTTTGAGCCAATCCACTGTGATTATCGTCAAAGTATAAGCAAGTGGGCAGAGACATATTTTGTTTAACATTTCTATCAAAACTCGAAAGGATAAAGCAAAAAAGACCATTGAGCTAACCTTGAGAGCTGTCTATCATCTTTAATCTTGACAAGGCAAGACGATCTATGATCTGAAACACAGTACCTACAACCCCGAGCAATTCGACATGGCAAACCTATGTAATCCGCCAATCTCTGCATCCGCAAAACCAAAATAAAATCAAATTACTTCAAATAAGTAAATAACTAATCTGAGATTACAAAAACCAACTGGGCAAAACAGCAACACTAACGTCTAAACGCATCCAAATGATACAATAACAAAGAAACATATTCTTCACCTTGAAGAGAATTGCGCGATGCCTACAGAGTCCACTAGATAAGCTACCTACAGGAAGCACAACACATTGGTGAAAGTTTCTCAACCTCTTACTCACCAACTTCCACCTCTTGTGTAGATCTCCTTGCTCCACCGGGAATGATCCCCTTCACACACAAACGCACAAAATTCAACACCAAATGACCAGATAAATAAACAAACAAACAAACAATAATATCCAAAGGACGTAAAAAAAAGGGACAAGTATGAAGTATCTTATTCTTATTATCTTACCCCATGCATATGGCAACGAGTTTCCCGAGCTTCTCCACCAGCACCAACGCGTTCTCCGAAGCAGAATACAACTCTTGAGCTTTATCCTGAAGCTCCTTAAGCCGAGAATCCTCGTGCCGATCGAAAAGAACCACCTCTATGGAAGTGTCGCTAGGTTCAGCCGCCTTAAGCGCCATCAGAGTCGGTAAACGCTTCCCTTCTTCCTCCACATCGTTGCACATCACCCACAGGTAAGGATTCATCCCCAATATGTTGTAAAAACCGTCCGATATCTTATCCGTGTATGACAAACACCCACTCACCTGAAAAAAAAAACCAAACAAAATATTACTAATCGGTAAACTACAGATATAGCAAGTGTCGTTTTGGTTTGTTTAGTTGTTATTACCCATAGACGATACGAAACGGATTCAGCATCCCAGGTTTCAGTGCCAGCGTCAAGAGTGAGAACCGGTTCGGAGCCGAGGCTTGCCAAGCAAGATAGCCTCTTCGTAAACGCGAGTTGCAGGTAGTAGCTTTCTCTGTACTTCTGCGCTGTGTTGCGCTTCTCTTTCTCTTCCTCTTCTTGCTGTTTTTGTGTTGCGTCTTCTTCGGTGAAGACTTGACGAAACGACGACGTTTCTTCTTTGGTGACGTCGCTGGAGAATGTGGCAGTGCCGTCCAGCGTGAACAAGCTTCCGGCGTAGCTGCTCCCGCTGGACAGCCGCGGCAGCGAAACCTGCCGGTCGAAGCTCCGGTCGACGGCATCCTTCACAACCTGCGCCGCCGCATCCGGTGGCGGCGGCCGAAGCAGAAGCTCACGTTCATCCTCCTCTTCTTCCTCCTCCTCGTTAGGATAAGGTTTGAAATGGTGACTAGGTCGGTTGCGATCCTTCTTTTTATCGATCAACCAGTCGCAGAAGGCGGCGATTTGCTTCTGCTTGGTTCGGAACTTGTCGCCGCCGGTGAATATATCGGAGACCGCATTCTGCTTAGTGGACGAGAAAACGACGTCGTTTTTCACATCAGGTGTGGGACTCTGTGGCGTTGTTGTTTGCTTTTTCGGCGCATCGCTTTCGAAGGCTGCAAAATTCGTATCCGGTGATTTGATGGAGTTGACTATTTTTCTCTTTTCCTGATCTAATCTCTGCTTCGAAGATTCATCCAAGCCTCTTTCCGGAAACTGCCTCGGGAAAAAGTAAGTCGCTCTGTGAGGCATTTTTCAAAAAAAAATCTCACTGTTCCTCACTCAAAAACCGTGATATCAACCACTTACTTTTTTTTTTTAACCACCAACTCACACGAATCTACACCTGCAGCAGCCACAGACGATGGTGATGCACGCTCGCACGTGCGAAGAAGAACCACCACTATTCTCCGACTCCGTCGCCGTGCCGTGCCGTGTCTTTCTTCTTCCTCAACCTAAAACTCAAATAATACTATTAACCGCCATAGAGTTTCTTTTCGTTTCGTTTCTTCTTCTATATTGCACTCTACTACTGTAGTACTACCGAGAGTTGCGTTCAAATCTGGCACGTGCGTCCAAACTCGATGACGAATGATTGAGCCCTCACGGAACCGTGGAGGCGACGTGAGTTAGTTGAACTTATATAAGCTTAAAGAGAAGAGAAGCTAGCTAGCCCACCGGAATTTAGTTTCCGAGGCTGTGGAAAGTGTTAGAGAGAGAGAGAGATTGAAGAGAGAGAGAGCGTAAGATTAGGTTAAAGGTATGTGATTGTATGGTTGGTTCTGTTGTGACGACGTTGTAATGTATTTTATGCAGAAGAAAGGGTTGCCATGCTAGTTGAAGGAGGGATCATGGAATGCTGCAATGGATGATGAAGGCAGTTCTAACGTGCGCTTGAAGATATAGTGCGCACCCTTCGTCATGTGGTGACACGTAAATTAGTGGCCAATGGGTTCGCGACACGTTAACATGAGAGCACACAGTGCGCACCTGCGCGCAAGGTTTAGCAGTCAGGAGCCGCGGGTTTTTTAAGGACAAAGAATAGTGACTTTGCTTCCCAAATAATTATCCTTAGGATTTTATATACAAGAAAATATTTGTTAGAATTGTATTATTACTATTATGTAGTATTAATCTAAATTATTATATTTTTATTTTTAAAATTATAAATATATAAAAATGGTAATTATTTTGAAAGCTTGTGTACAACTTATACACACTTATTTATATATGGACCCATAATAAATTGACTACTGCATAAATATATTTTCAATCTTTTGTAATTTGATCAGAATTAATTAGTATTAGTCCTCTTACTTTGATTTGGATAAATTTAGTCACTAATTTTTTTTTAAAAAAAAATTGATTTTCATTCCTTGTTATAGAATTTTTTCACTGAAAGGAGGACGAAAATTACAATATTTTATAAAATACAGAGTCTAAAAGTTAAAGTTTAGTTTATGAGCTAACTAAGTTTCATCAAAAGTACAAAGTCCAAAACATATTTTATCCTAAATCATTCTAGTTTAATTCATTAAATGTACAATTCAAATTTTATTTAATTAAATAAAAATTTCAATTTAAAATTAATTTAATCATACTTATTAAAAAATATATTGAGTCAAACTAATAATTTGTGAATATTTTTTATACGTGTATACTACATAAATTGTTAAGGTTATTATGGTTTTAGTTATTTTTTCTTATATCTATTATTTACTGAGCTTTAATTTTTAAGATTTATATTTTAAATAAGTAATCTTTAAACCTTGAAAAATATTCCACCATTTTCCACAATCAAAATTAATTTTAATGTTTATTCTTAGATCATGTTTAATAATATGATTAATAAAAATGTATGTTAAATACTATATTCATAATTTTTAAAAGTGTTTTAAAGAGAAATTTAATATAAAAAATAATCAAGACATTTAAATTTATTTTATTTAATTAAATGAATCATACTTAAATGATCAACATTTTCACAAATTAAACCTATATTTCAAGTGTTTCACTTGATTTCATTACACTCTTACTTATCAACATTACCTTTCACACACTATTTAATTGGAGGTTTGTTTTAGTTATTTTTCTCATTTATACTCAAAACTTTGCTTTGTATTGATATATTTAATTAGATGATATAAACATGTGAAATAAAGTTTTGTTTGGTTTAAATTAATAGTTATAAAAAAAAACTGTAACATGAGAATTACAAATATAATATTTTTTACTACTTTTATCATGCTTTTTTGCATACATATTTAAAAATGAAAATAACATTTTCATAATTATTGATAAACTAAAAATTTCCATAAAATGGTCTTAATTTTTAATGTTTTTCTTCTGTAGCAAGTAAAAAAGAAATAAAAAGCAGAAAATAGTTGATGTCACAAAAAGTAAAATAAAAAATAGGGTTATTAAAAGCATGTAAAAAATATTATATTAATAATAAAATTAAACAAAAAAAAATAGTCGCGCTGCTCGAGTCAAGGGATACATTCTGTACTCAAAAAAAAAAAACAAGGGATATACTCATTTGTAGCGTGCAATGACGATAATGCCTTTACGGCTATTTAAAATGACGGAATTAGGCTCTTCCTTTCTTTCTTTAAATAAATAATTTATTTAATCCCTGAATTATGAATTTATTGTCAATTTAATTTATATATTTTCAAAATCTTCAATTTACAATTAATATATTTATATATTATAAATCATATATGTATTAACCAAGTGACTTTAATAACTTAAGAGGGGTGAATTAAGTTTAAAAAATTTCTCCTAACAATTTTAATTCTCTCTTTAAAAGGAATATGCAGAAAAAAAAAATGAATAATTTACTTGATACTTTTTAAATATGCAAAGTAAAATTAAACTGCAATAAAGTAAAAGAGTTAAGGAAAGAGAGAATTGTAAACTCGGTTTTATACTGGTTCGGCCACGCCCTGTGTCTACGTCCAGCCCTCAAATAATTCACTTGAGATTTCCACTAATTTGTAAATCCCTTTATAACTTCTGAAACACCCAGGAATACCCTTCTCTTGTGTTCAGAAAACTTAACAAATCAAGAGACCCACTGTCTCTTGATTAACAATAGTTTACTTTGAAGTACAGGATAATGTTTTTCTCTCTTTTAGAGATGAATGATACAACTTGAAGAACTTATAAGAATCCTTAATGATTTTGCAAGTGATTGGCCAAAGGTTTTCTTGTGAGAGGATAAGACAATGAATGTTCTAAAAAACTCTAAAGAATTTCGAATACAAGCCACATATTTATAGACCTTTGGTGACCTTTCAAAAAGCTTGTGAAGAGTTGTGACTTTTCAGAGTTATTTTTAAAATTTTCTCACTGGTAATCGATTACAGATATGTGTTAATCAATTACACAGTTAATTTTGAGGAGTTATGCCTTTTCAGTTTTAATTTCAAAATTTTCCGTTACTGGTAATCGATTACAGTTTTTTAAATTTCAAATTCAATTTTTTCTGAAAGCTGTTAAAACCATTTTTGCTTCTGGTAATCGATTATCAGAGAGAAATACATATTTTTCAAAATGTAATATTTACTTAAAAAACTTTATAAGATATTTGAAAGCTTAAGTCTTTTAAGGCCAAACCTTTGCAACCTTTTTAAAAGATTCTTTTAACATATAAAGAACTATTTGTAAATCGTTTCTCTTGATCTTGACTTGAATCAACGTTGAATAGCTTTAACCTTTTGGCATCATCAAAATCTTCATACAACATATGCAATTACAATCTCTCCCTTTTTGATGATGACAACAATATGAAAACAAGATAAACGATATATGATTTCCAATATGCACACTCACCCTTACTCCCTCTTAAATTTGCAATTTATTGCCTAGTTTTAGATAAGATCTACCCTTAGTTTCTCTCCCCCTTTGGCAACATTAAAAAGCCGAAAAGACCAGAGAAAATATCAAAGCCACAAAATATCTAGAGCAAGCATCACAACCAATTACAAAAACTAATCATCCATTGCAAAACAAAGACTTAATATCCAAAGCAAAGCATAATCCAACCAAATGCTAAATATCCAAAGCAAAGCATAAACCAACCAAATGCTAAAGATCCAAAGCAAAAACAAAATTAACCAAAATGCTAAATAACTAAAAATGTCTAGAAAATTAAGGACTTATAATACTAGAAACGTCTAAGAATCTGCAGGAGGATCAAAGCAACGTTGGATGAAGCTCATGTCATCTTCAAGATGCGTGATATGGGAGTCCATTGCATCAAAGCGATCGTTGACAAAAGCTCGAAGATCCCATAGCTCAGTGAGGACGTCATTCAATAAGGAAGATGAGGTATCGTGTTGCGGTGGTGGAGAGGGTGTGCGTTCATTGGGAATGGGAGGTGGCAGGTCTTGCTTACGCACCCATTGGCCATCCATATCCTTCCGGTATCCGAAAGAAGTAACAACACCAGCACCAATAGCAAAAGATCTTTTAACCTTAACAAAAGGTTCATCCTCTAAAGAAACATTGAAATGTTGAAGAAACAAAGTAACAAGATGAGGATACGAAAGAGGTGTATTGGCCCATAATGCCTTATGCATTCGATACCTAACAAGATGGGCCTAGTCAATTTGACAACCGGTTTGAAGAGCCCATAACAAGATTAAATCCTCCTCAGAGGCCTGAGCAAGATTGGTGGACCTGGGAAGCAAAACTCGACAAAGGACATAATGCATGATGCAACACTCAAAGGTGAATGACCCAGCAAGCAATCTGCCGGTCATATCAACATGGTCATTGTAGACCATTTTACGAGTATCATGACTAGAATAGACATGCTTCCAGTCATCAACTAGAGTTCCCTCAAAAGGAACACCCTGACTGCTCAATTTAGTAAGAGAATAAAATAGAGATTGATCAACAACAATAGGTATTTGATGCACCTAAAAAAATGACTTCATCTTGAATTTTCAGATTATTATAAAAGACTCTAACTAATTCAGGATAATATGACAATTTTAGAGACATAAACTCAACTAATTCAGAATTTTGAAACACTTGAGAGCAATCAAAGGTTTCACCATCAAAGAATTCAACATCTAAATACTTAGGATCGAGAATGACACAATTAGAGAATTGGGAATAATACCTTTGATGCTAGTCATCGAAAGAAAATAGAGTTAATGACCTAGGAGATGAAAAAGAAGGAGGATTTGGTGTTGGTGGGTCACCGGATGTGTCATGGCGGCGTTGGCCTGCAGCGGTGGTGGTGGAAGAGGAGCCCTTTCTTTTCTTTGAGGGTTTTGCCATTTGAGTTTGTTTCTACAAATTTTGATCAGTGGGCTTTGTATAGAATTGAAAAAGAAGAAATTTGAGCTTTTTTTAAAGTGATTTGGACAAAAAACGAGAAAGTTATGGTGATTTGAAGTTTTGAGGGGAAGGGGCACCGTCAAGGAAAGTGAGGGAGAAGAGGGTTGCGCAAGGAGTGAGAAAAATGCAGTATTTATAGACAGGGACAAGCTATAATTGATTACAACTCATGGTAATTGATTACAGGAGTATCTTGCAGCTGACCAAGCCTTCTAGTAATCGATTGCAGGGCCTGCTCTGTGGTAATCGATTACAGAGAGTAGTAATTGATTACTAGAGCCTAAAAACATAGAGTTTTCATAAAGTCTAACTATTTTTCTCTTAAAAACATACGTATTCAAGATTGTCAAAAGCAAAACTCTCAAAACATACACATAACAATCATCAACAACAATCAATAATCAAAATATACAATCAAAACAAGCATCAAAACTCTCAAACACATATATCAAAGACAACAAAATTTCAAGAACAATCATCAACAACAATCAACAATCATCATAACTATCAAAACATAGTCATAAAAGACAATCAAAAACTCAAGCAAAAATAATCATTAAACCTTAATCAATAATTATCAAAAGCAAACACAATCATCGAGGACAATCAAAAGTTAACAATCATCATAAAACATAATAAACAAACAAATTAACTATTTATATAAGTCATTGATATCTAGGAGTCCTAATTCTCTTCTAATAGCAAAGAAGGTTTCTTTGGAGAGAGGTTTTGTAAAGATATCAGCTAACTGATTCTTTGTGTCAACGAATTCTAGTACATAATCCTCTTTTTGAACATGATCTCTCAAGAAATGATGTCTAATCTCAATATGATTGGCTCTTGAGTGCAGAACATGATTTTTTGATAGGTTTATTGCACTCGTGTTATCACATTGAATGGGAATATGATCAAGAATTAATCTATAGTCAGAAAGTTATTGTTTCATCCAAGGTATCTGTGCACAACAACTGCCAGCAGAAATATATTCCGCCTCAACAGTGGATAAAGCAACATTATTATGTTTCTTACTATGCCATGAAACTAGAGTAGAGCCAATGAAATGATAGGTTTCACTAGTGCTCTTTCTATCAGTTTTGCAACTGGCAAAATCAGAATCAGAGTATCCTATTAGAATACAAGTGGAATTTTTAGGATACCATAATCCTAGATTAATAGTTCCTAATAGATATCTCATGATTTTCTTAACTGCACTAAGGTGAGATTCTTTGGGATTTGCTTGAAATCGTACACACATACAAACACTAAACATTATATCAGGTCTACTTGCAGATAAATAAAGAAGAGATCTGATCATACCTCTATATTTCTTTATGTCTATTGACTGACCGATTTCATCTTTATCTAGATAGCAAGCAATACTCATTGGAGTAGCCATATGTTTAGCTTTTTCCATCCCAAATCTGTGAATCAGGCCTTTGCAATATTTTGATTGACTGATAAATATTCCATTCTTTTTTTGCTTGATTTGTAGTTCAAGAAAAAAGTTTAACTCACCCATCATTGACATTTCAAATTCATTTTGCATATCTTGAGAGAATTCTTTTAAAAAAGAATCATTAGTTGACCAAAAAATGATATCATCAACATATATATGTACTAAAAGTATATCATTTAATTTTCTTTTAATAAAAAGGGTAGTATCAACCTTACCTCTTGAAAAATCCTTGTCTGAGAAGAATTTACTCAGACGTTCATACCAAGTCCTAAGGGCTTGTTTTAAACCGTATAAAGCTTTTTTCAGTTTAAAGACATGATTAGGCTTTTCTGAGTTTTCAAAGCAAGGAGGTTGATCCACATATACTTCTTCTTGGATAAAACCATTTAAAAAGGCATTTTTCACTTCCATTTGATAGAGTTTAAAGTCCATTATGGATGCAAAGGCTAATAACATTCTAATGGCTTCTAATCTGGCTACTAGAGCATATGTTTCCTCATAATTTATTCCTTCTTCCTAATTATATCCTTTGGCTACTAGCCTAGCCTTATTTCTAATTACTATTCCATGTTCATCTTGTTGGATCGAGTGGCCTCAGAATAATTAAGAAGGGGGGTTGAATTAATTATTCCTAAACCTTTACTAATTAAAAAATTACTCTTTTAAGACTTTTACTAAATTGTTAAGAGAATAAGGAGTAGAAGAGAAACTTAACAGAAAGTAAAAGCGGAAATTAAATGCACAACGGAAAGTAAAAGAGTAGGGAAGAAGAAAACAAACACACAAGAGTTTTTATACTGGTTCGGCAACAACCCATGCCTACATCTAGTCCCCAAGCGACCTGCGGTCCTTGAGATTTCTTTCAACCTTGTAAAAATCCATTTACAAGCAAAGATCCACAAGGGATGTACCCTCCCTTGTTCTCTTTGAACCTAGTGGATGTACCCTCCATTAGAACTGATCCACAAGAGATGTACCCTCTCTTATTCTCAGTCAAACCCAAGTAGATGTACCCTCTACTTGTACCACAAAGGATGTACCCTCCAATGTGTTGAGACAAAGATCTCAGGCTGTTAAACCTTTGATACTTTGTGAATGGGGATACAAAAGAATTCTCAGGCGGTTAGTCCTTTGAACACTTTTGTATTAGGGAATGGGAAGAATCAAAAGAATTCTCAGACTGTATCGTTTTGAATTCTTTGACAAGGGAGAAGGGAGACACAAAATAATTCAGGCGGTTAGTCCTTTGTTCTTTTGGAAAAGGGAGAAGAGAGACACAAAAAGAATTCAGGCGGTTAGTCCTTGGGGAATTCTTTTTGGCAAAGGGAGAAGAGAATGAAAAGATGAATAGCACAAGTTTTCAAGGTTTAGAAAACCAGAAAACTTCAAAAAGCTTTTGGTACAAAGAAGAAGAAGAAGTTTCAAATAGATTCAAGGCTTGTAAAGGATTGATTGGAAAAGTAAAGTATGAAAGAATGAATTGATTGAAAAATGCACAACAAAGCCTTACTTTTATAGACTCTTCGTGTCTAGTCAAGAAGACCATTTAGAAGAGTTATAACTTTTAGAAAAACTTAAAACCAATTTGAAAAAGTCAAAAACCTTTTGAAGAGTTACATCTTTTGATTTATTCAGAAACAGTTACTGGTAATCGATTACCAAATTAGTGTAATCGATTACACAAAGCTTTTGTGTGAAAGGATGTGACTCTTCACATTTGAATTTGAATTTCAACGTTCAAAGGCACTGGTAATCGATTACCAAAACATTGTAATCGAATACAGCTTTTTGAAAATAATTGAAACATTGTAAATTCAATTTGAAAACTTTTTCAAAACAATTTTTCTACTGGTAATCGATTACAACAATCTGGTAATCGATTACCAGAGAGTAAAAACTCTTTGGTAAAAGGTTTTGTCAAAAAATCATGTGCTATTCAAAGTTTTGAAAAACTTTTTAATACTTATATTGATTGAGTCTTCTCTTCATTCTTGAATCTTGAGTCTTGAATTCTTCTTGATTCTTATCTTGAACTCTTGAATTGTTCTTGATTGATCTTGGATTCTCTTGAGTTGTTCTTTGATTGATCTTTGAGCTTTTTGTCATCACCTTTGTCATCATCTTTTATCATCATCATTGTTATCATCAAAATACCTTTGAATCACCTTTGATTCACCATGAAGCTTTGCTTCTACACATCTAATTTGTTTCTAAATACCCCTTTTGTTCCTATAACTGGATGATTATTAGGCTTCTCAACTAATTCCCAAACTATATTTCTTTCAAACTGATTTAACTCTTCTTGCATAGCTATAATCCAGTTTTCATCAATTATGGCTTCTTTTAAATTTTTAGGTTCAATCAAAGAAACAAAATCCATGTTGTTGCAAACATCTTTGAAAGAGTGTCTAGTTGTTACCCCTTTAGATATATCACCGATGATGTTGTCGAGAGGATGATATCTAGAAATTCTCCACTCTCTTGGAAGATCTGCACTTGTTTTTGTTTCATCAATTTGAAAGTCTTCATCATTTCCCTTTCCTTTTCCTTTATGCTCTTCACCATGAATATGCATACCTTCTAAAGAATCTGAAATATCATCTAGAGTATCCTTTCTTGGCAAAATTGGGTTAGTTTCATCAAAAGCAACATGGATAGATTCTTCAATAATCATAGTTCTTTTGTTATAAATTCTAAATTCTTTACTGTACAAGGAATAGCCAAGGAATATACCTTCATCTGATTTTGCATTAAACTTACCTAAGTTGTCTTTGTTGTTGTTTAGCACAAAACATTTACATCCAAACACATGAAGATGAGAAATGTTCGATTTTCTTCCGTCATACAATTCATATGGAGTTTTCTTCAAGATTGGTCTAATTTAAAGCTCTATTCAATATATAGCATGCAATATTTACAGCTTCAGCCTAGAAATATTTAGGAAGAATTGTATCATTAAGCAAAGTTCTAACTATCTCTTCTAAAGATCTATTTTTTCTCTCAACAACTCCATTTTATTGAGGGGTTTTAGGTGTAGAAAAATTGTGTTCAATGTCATTTTCATCACAAAATGATTCAAAATCCTTATTTTCAAATTCTCCTCCATGATCACTCCTAATAGATGCAATTTTGAGATTTTTCTTATTTTCAATAATTTTAGCAAGTTTCTTGAAAGCATGAAAAGCATCTCTTTTATGAGTGAGAAATAATGTTCATGTAAATTTGGAGTAATCATCAACTATAACAAGAGCATAGTAATTTCCTCCAAAACTCATAGTTCTAGAAGGGCCAAAAAGATCCATATGCAAAAGTCGTAAGGGTTGAGTTGTAGACACAATATTCTTTGGTTTGAAAGAAACCCTTACTTGTTTTCCTTTTTGACAAGCATCACATAATCTATCTTTTTCAAATTTAAGTTTTGGTAAACCAATAACTAAATCTTTAGAAATTAGTTTATTTAAATGTTCCATGTTTATATGGGCAATTCTTCTATGCCATAACCAAAGATCATCATCTTTACTAAGAAAACATTGATCATGATTTGGAGTTTTATCCAAATTTATCATGTAAACATTATTTGATCTATAGCCTATATGTTTTATATTTCTATCATGTTTGTTTTCAATAACACAATTATAAGAGTCAAATGATACTAGATAGTCTTTATCACATAATTGACTAACATTTAGTAAACTGTGCTTAAGACCATCAACAAGTAGAACATTTTCAATGGAGATAGATGAATTCGTACCTATTTTTTCGACTCCAAGGATTCTACCTTTATTGTTGTTATTAGTCGTTATTTACGACTAACTTTTTTATTGAATAGTTACATAAAATTAGCATCTTTCCTCCAATTTATGGTTCTTTTTGTAGGAATTGTACATATTTTCATGTTTAGTTTTATTTTATATAGTAGATACTCTCATTTTGTGAATTAATGTTGAAACCACTTCAATTTCAGACTTAAAAAAAGAAGGTTCAAGTAGCTGATGTCTCGCTAAGCGAGGCATATGCGCTTAGCGAGTGACATCCGCTAAGTGAGGCATGCAGCTCGCTTAGCATGCTGGGAAATCCTAGAAGAGGATCAGTCAGAGATGTGATCACCCAGCGCGCCACCAGCTTGCCCAACGAGTCGTTTGTTTCTTCTCGCCCTCAGCGCGCCCAGCTCATTAAGCCAAAATTCATTTACTCTCGCTAAGCGAGCCTTCAGAAGTTGAAACGTCTAACTAGCCTTTAAAACACTGAAGTTGGCGGAAACTAAAAAAAAGGAGGAGTCGAAAAACAAAGTCAAGAGAGAAGCTAGAGTGACAGAAACAGAGCCACCAAGAGAGTTTAGGTTAGAGGAGTGAGATTTGGGTTTTAGAGGTTGAAGGAGACATCCTCAACCCTTATTTGCCATTTTCTTTCACTCAAACTCTGTTCTTCCTTGTATTGTAAGCTTATTTCTTGTAATGGAAGACTAAATCTCTTGGTTGTGAAGTTCTGCTGAACTCTTGATGTAACATTCCTTCACTATCTATTTAATGTTATTTTTATGTGTTCATTGCTTTTATCTATGCTTATTTTTACATGCTTATGGCTTGATCATCCATTTGTATGTATAGTTAGGATTTTTAGCATTGGGAAGTGCTTTAAAGCCTTAGAACTTGATAGAGCAAGTTAGAAAATTGTATGTCTAGGAATGGAGTGCAGCGATCTAGTCCATATTATGTTGTAAATTTAATGCAACTCTTTTAGACTGAGTTTGTTGAGGGATTAAGGATGAGGTTTAAAGTGAGTTAGGCCCATTCACTCGAGGGATCTTGATTTGGGTAATTTCTCAGCATAAGAACACTAGGATAACATTAAATAGAGAAAAATACATAACAACATCAAGAAAAATTCAATAGAACAACCCAATGCTTTTTACTTGACTGTTTTACTTCTCAATCTTTAGATATTTAGTTTATAATTAACTAGATTTTAGAACAAAATCCCAACTTGATATTTATTTGCTTTCAGTTTATACAAATGTTTGCTCACTGAATGTACAGTTCTTAGTGAAACAAATTTCCTGTGGATATGATACTCGGTCTTACTGTTTTAATATACTACTTTTGCGAATCGATACACTTGTCGATACACGAACAGCTGTCGCCATAAGTCACATGTCCATTATTCTTGGGAGAAATATGAGTGAACTTTGATGCATCTCTCATCATGTGTTTAGAGCATCTGCTATCTATGTACCAACTCTTCTTCAAAGAAACCTATATGATCATGTTTATGACTTAGGTACCCAAACTTTCTTGGGTCCTTGAGTATCAGTTTTGATAAAAGAACCTTTTGGAACCCATATCATTTTAATATTATTACTATTTTTCCTAAAATAGCATGTAGATGCACCATGTCATTTCTTTCCACGGTAAAAACAAGTTAAGAAAGGAGAATTATTCTTTTGAGTGTATGCAAAAAGATTTTTATAGAATTTTTTGTTGTTTATCAGGTCTATATCCTAATCCAGCCTTATCAAACACACATCTTTGTTTTCCTAATATAATATCTAGATTATTTTTGCCAACAGTAAATTTGGAAAGAGAATTTTTTAGATCCTTGATTTCTTCTATAAACTTGCTACAACAATTACATGAATTAGATGCTTCTTTACTATCATTTATTACTTTTATGGTGGAAGATTGATTTGTGTCAATTGGTTTTAAAGTTTTGACTTCAGTTCTAAGATTTTCTAATTCTTCATTTAAATTTAAAACTTCACTTTCTAAGTTTGAAATAGTTTTTTTAGAAAATGAAACTAATTTTGCAAGTTTGACTGATTCTTTATGTAAATCAGTGAATGCATCTTGTAATTCATCAAAGGAAATAGATAAGTTATTGTCAGAAGATGTTACCTCTTCATCGTTTTTCATAATTTTTGACCATCAGACTCATATTCACAACTTCATTTTTTGAGTCTTCGGATGAATCCATATTGTTGTCTTCCCAAGTGATGTAAGCCTTCTTTGCTTTCTTATCATTGAAGGTTTTCTTTTCAGATCTTTCTATTCTTTTCTTGAAACTCTGGCAATCAATTCTCAGATGTCCTGGTTGATTACATTCATAACATTTTGGAAGAGAGGATGAATCTTCTCCTCTTTTCTTTGGTTTGAAATTTGATCTTCTTTGATTTCCTTTGTTTCTTAGAAATTTATTGAACCTCTTTACGAAGAAACTGAAATCACCGTCTTCCTCTATTTCATTCAAATCTTCTTTATCACTTCCTTCTTGAATTGAAGATGAAGCTTTCAATGTGATTCCTTTCTTTTTCTTATCATTCTCCTTATATTGATTCAGTCTCATTAGTTCCATTTCGGGTTCCTGAAGCTTTCCAAACAAAGTTGCAAGAGACATATTAGTAAGATCTCTTGATTCTGTAATAGTTGTTATCTTTAGTTGTCATTCCCTACTTAAACATCTTAGAACTTTATTAATAAGATCCTCATTGAGAAATATCTTTCCTAATTATGCAAGATGGTTTACTATGTGTGTGAATCTCTTTTGCATATCCTGTATAGTTTCATTTTGATTCATTCTAAACAATTCATATTCATGGGTTAGAGTATTTATTTTAGACCTTTTTACATTTGTTGTTCCTTCATGGGTTACTTGTAAGGTATCTCACATTTCTTTTGCATTCTTGCAATTTGATACTTTAAAATATTCATTCATTCCTAATGCAGATGTAATTATATTGTTGGCTTTTAAATTATATTGTACCATTTCTTTTCCTCTTCATTCCATTGTTCCCTAGGTTTTTCTATGGTCGTATTTCCTACTACCATAGTAGGGATGTAAGGACCAATTTCTATGGCTTTTCTGATATTTAAATCTATAGCCTCTATGAAAATTTGCATACGAGTTTTCCAGTAATGATAACTCACACCATTAAATATAAGAGGCCTATTTATATAGTTCCTATCGGGAAATAAAAAGTTTGATGAGGCCATGACTATTCTTGAAGTTTCTAAACCTTGTACAAGAATTAAGCTCTGATACCACTTGTTAACCAAGTGACCTCAATGACTTAAGAGGAGGGGGGGGGGGGGGGTGAATTAAGTTTAAAAAAATTTCCCTAACAAATTTTAATTCTCTCTTTAAAAGGAATATGCAGAAAAAAGTAATGAACAATTTACTTGATGTTTCTTTAAATATGCAAAGTAAAATTAAATTGCAATAAAGTAAAAGAGTTAAGGGAAGAGAGAATTGCAAACTCAGTTTTATATTGGTTTGGCCACGTCCTGTGTCTACGTCCAACCCTTAAGTAATCCACTTGAGATTTCCACTAACTTGTAAATCCCTTTACAACTTCTGAACCACCCAGGAATACCCTTCCCTTGTGTTCATAAAACTTTATAAATCAAGAGACTCATTGTCTCTTGATTAACAATAGTTTGCTTTGAAGTACAGAAGAATGTTTTTCTCTCTTTTAGAGATGAATGATACAACTTGAAGAACTTGTAATAATCCTTAATGATTTTGCAAGTGATTGGCCAAAGATTTTCTTGTGAGAAGATAGGACAATGAATGTTCTAAAGAATTTCGAATACAAGTCACATATTTATAGGCCTTTGGTGGCCTTTCAAAAAACTTGTGAAGAGTTGTGATTTTTCAGAGTTATCTTTAAAATTTTCTCACTGGTAATCGATTACAGATGTGTGGTAATTGATTACACAGTTAATTTTGAAGAGTTATGCCTTCTCAGTTTTAATTTCAAAATTTTTCGTTACTGGTAATCGATTACAACTTTTTAAATTTCAAATTCAAACTTTTCTGAAAGCTGTTAAAACCATTTTTGCTTCTGGTAGAGAGAAATACATATTTTTCAAAATGTAATATTTACTTAAAAAACTTTATAAAATATTTGAAAGCTTAAGTCTTTTAAGGTCAAACCTTTGCAATATTTTTAAGAGATTCTTTTAACATATAAAGAATTATTTATAAATCATTTCTCTCGATTTCTTGATCTTGACTTAAATCAACGTTGAATAGTTTTAATCTTTTGGCATCATCAAAATCTTCATAAAGCATATACACTTATAATATGTCCTGAACTAAATTAGTAATTAATATAATTTTAGGATTATTCTAACATTCAATCATAGACTGACGGCGGATATAGGAGCGGGGAGGTATGTCCCTCTCCCCTCAAACTTTTTTTCTGTTCTAACATTATATTATGTAATTATATAATCTTTATATAATGTTTTAACATGATATTATGATATTATGTAACTATATAATCTTTATATGATAAAGACACTCCTAAATAGTTTTGCTAATATGTGTTAATATGCATGGTGTCCAAGACCGAAAACCAAAGTTCCCCTTATGGGTTAAATTCTTTTGAAAAGCTAAAAGCCAACATATACGTACAACATAATTTTTTTTTTTTACTTATTTTGATTTTATAATTACAAAAAAAATAAAAACAAAAAAAAATCTATTTTTGACAAAAAAAATTATCATTTAATTCATATACATAAAAACATCTCATTTTATCTTACTCATATCACTTTTAATTTTTTTTAATTCCTACAAATATCATTCTAATATCATTTAGTCCAAGGTGAGGAATAAAATGGATTAAAAAGGTATGTGTAGGTTTGAAAGGAATATTTTAAAGTATAGGAACTAAATTTTTTTTCTGTAATTATAAAAATAAAATGAATAATTAAATCTTTTTCTATTCTAGTAGTTGTATTGTATTATATACTCGTTTTTATATTAATAATAATAGTATATGAATGAATATTACTTGTTGTTTTGGTTCCCTCAAAATATTAGGTAAAATTCTCCCAATAGCATTAAATATTATACTCTAAGGACTAAATTATTAGTATATTTACTGGTTTAACTAATATTTATTATAACATTTACACATTTATAAATTAATTTAATCATAAAAATGTAAGAATTAAATTATCGGTGAATACATAGGGAGACTAAACACATCATTTATCCCTCTTCTTTTTTCTTAGTTAAATTTTAATTTTGATCCATTAATAATTTTTAATATAGGATTTTGATTATTTTATTTTTTTCTCATGATTTTAGTTTTTCTATTTTAAAAATTTTGTGATTTGATCTTTCTTGCTATTGGACCGAAATTGAGAATTTTAAAAAATAGAAAAAATCAAATTTATAAAAAAAAAGTGAGAGTCAAAAACGCCAATTAAGAATTATAAAAGTCTAAAATTATATTTTAGCTTTTTCTTAGTGTTGTTTTTTTTTTTCCTTTTTCCGTTAACTGTTATTCAACATTTTTTTGGGTACACATGTATAATAACGGCATGTGACGAGTCTGATCACTTTAGGGGAGCTATGACTATGAGTCTACGACTATGATATTGACGGTTGGATCAATGTATCGTATGTGTATGAGCTGTAAAGGCTACTTCGACTACTATTTTTGACTTTAAATTTTTATTGATTTTCTTCTTTCGAGTCCTTTATTGATTGTTCACTTGGTCTGCGTGAACCCATCCACTTCTGAATCTAATCTAAAGCTTTTCTACTTGTTTTTTCGTTAAACAACTGTGCTTGCTCGTGCTTAGATTTTCTTTCCCTATCTGTACAGTTTGCATTGTTGTCGTATCTTTGGGTTAAGTTTGACTGTTAAAATTAGAAACCCTGATCCCAACATGTATAGAAAAATGTTGTATGGACCACTCCATATTATTTGATACACCAATAGAAAAGGAGATAAAAATAAAAATAAAAATCTAATATATAATATGAATTGATAAGAAAAGAAATATAATAAATGTTAATGATATGTTTGTAAAATAAAGGTGTTTATAAGTATTTTAACATATATCTTTTTTTCTACTTATTTATTCATTTTCCAGAACCCCTAAGAAGAGTTGAATGCTCTTGGGCTAAATCTGTTAAACCTTAGGTGTGATCTAGTAACAAGAATAATTAATATTATTAATCAATATCTCAGTTATTTTATATTGATTATATTTGCAAGTTTTCATGAATATAAAATGATATCGATAGTTTCCTTTAGAACTGGTTTCTTCCATTTTTTATTGAAAATTTATGTTTTGATATCTCCATTAGGTATACATCTAAGAAGGAACTATAAGAATATATCTCATTTTTATGAGATGTGGAGGCTAGGTCTAAGATGAACTATGGACCTACTCAAGATAGGTAACGGGTGTTAGTCTAGATTCTTGATGAGTGTTAACTCGAGAGTTCTTAGAGTTTTTTTAATGTTAACTAGTATTTTAATATAAATGAGATTTTATGATAAAATGAGTAAGTACATGCAAAAGACATTTTATCATATAAGTCAATAATAATTTTATCAGAATTACAATATACATTAAATATTTACCTATTACAATTACATTCATGGTATATATAGGCGTTTGAATTGGTTTCCTAATACAAAGGCTAAGGCTTTTTATGGACAATTATATCTTATTTTGATGTAGGGGTAGAGTAATTTTAATTTTCTTCAACATATGTTTCATATTGTTGGTTTTTTTTTTTTATCATTTGGGGGTAATTTTTTTTCAAAATTACCAAATGGGATATTTTTTGAATTAATTTCTATTTAGGGGTAAGTAATAAAAGTTGTAAATCTTTGTCTAACTTCAGTTTTAGAAGATGTGGCCTTGTAGCTAGAGTCATATAATGACTTATGGATTCTATTTACAAAGTTATAAGTATTTTTATGACTTACTCTTAAATGATAATTAATTCAAAAAGTGTTCCCATTTGGTAATTTTAAAAAAAATATCCCTAAATGGTAAAAAAACACTAGATTGTTCACAAGTAGGGTTGAAAACGAGTTGACCTGAGTCGATTTCGGTTTAGCTCGACTCAGCTCGTTAATATTTAGCTTAGCTCGAAGTTCGACTCGAACTCAACATGAATTTTTTTTCAATTCAAACTTGACTTGGTTTAAGCTCGTGAATAGCTCAGTTCAGCTCGTTAACTCGAATCACATAAACCAATAGTCAAAGTTTTTAAATCCTATACATTTCAAATTTTCAATTTATTAGTAGATTTTAGATTAAATATTTTTTAAAAGGCAAAACTAAACTTATTCTATTAGTTTTGTAGGATTGCAAGGTATGAAAAAAATATAAGTACAACCAAAGTTTGTGTAAATAAAAACAATCTCACCCCACCGTGCATATATAAAATAATGGAAAACTCAAGTAATTGTATAAATTTAATATATATATTGAGTCGATTCATGAATCAAACGAATTGAACTATGCAAACTCAGATTCAGCTCATTTATTTAACAAGTTCAATCTTTAACTCAAATTTAACTCATTTGATTTATGAATCAAATTTAAGGAACTAATTATCAAATTGAGTTTCTATCTATCTTGGTCCAATTCATTGTCACCCCTATTCCCTAGTGTAGATTAATTTTGTTATTATTGATGTTAGCAACAATCTCATGTTTGAGTTTGGGTGAGTCATTATATGATTTGGTATTATCCGAATCTGTAATAATATTATTTCAAATTAATCGACCTACGAATTTTACAAATTTGAACATTAACAAATGGATTATGCTGAGATGTGAACATTAATTAGCAAAAGTATCGCAAAGCCTCCTGATTTATATTTACAAGTTTGTGGAGGTCAATACGTCAAACACAGTCATACAAGTTTGTGAATGTTATATTTATACGTCAATACGTCATACTGACCATGCCAACCTAATGAAAGAAATATGATAACATGTGACCAAAGACTTGTGTCCAAATGCTTGGAATATGCTAAGCAACCGTGACATACTTTTACGTACAAAGTGAAAATTGCCCATTATTTTGCAACAAAATCTCAACCAAATTGTTGGTGTGGACCATGATGAATCAATTGAACAATATTTTGCAACAAATTAAAAACCAACTAAATCGCTGATGTGACCCAATATGAGTCAATCAAATTTTTCCTATCCTCTATATATTTGAGTTGAGGACCAGGATTGTAAATAACTTAGGCCATTTATAAATTATTTGGGTTTATTAAATGCTTACCGGAATCATTTATTTAGTTAAATAATTATTTTAAGAAAAATGCTAACACACCGATTATCATGATAAAATATATTTTTTTAACTAAAATATCCTTATTAAAAGAATCAAAGTATACAATCTAGCACGTTAATCAATACTTTTGAGTTTAAATTTTGAATATATAATTATGTTAAATATTTGAAATGAAAAAGCTCTATTACCAATGATCCTACTCTATTCAAGTAAGATGACTTTTATTAAATGATATTTGTGATCTATTCTAAAAGTAAAAGTATAGTTATAAATTAATTAAGCATTTATGTGTGAGATATAATACATAAGAATATTGTTGATAAATTAATATATTTTTAACTTTTTAAAGTGTCAAATATTTGTAAGCGAGTCATGTTTATTAAAGTGAAAGATAATAAGAAATGAAGGGTATTTTAAAATAATATACTTGATTAGTATTTCACCAAAATAATATATGATTAATAGCGTGGTATGTAGAATGAATCACCACAATATATATGTTTTAATAAATTGAAAATTAACCGTATACAAAATACACAAATCTAATTGGCATAACTATCTTAGAACATATTATAAATGATACATCGGTAAACTATAATTACCAAAATTGTATAAATAAGATACTTTTATCCTTAAAAATTGAAAATAGGTATTAAAAGTTTTACCATAACTTATAGATCCTATTCAACTAATTGAATTAGATCCCGTCCCTCAATCAATTAGACATTTTATAGTCTTTAAAATCTTAAAGTCTTCCGTTAGATCCTAGTTTTGTACTAATATTTTAAAAAAAAGACTAAAATAAAAAATACTTTATAAAATTAAATATTGATAACTTTTTTTTCAAATCTTGGAAATTAAAATGGTGGTAGATGTAATCTTTGATACAAAGATTTATTCTAAAATATATACGCGTACGTTGAGAGATAAGGGGGTCTTCACGAGAAATCATGTCTAATGTAATGTGCTTGATTCAATGTACTTGCAATTTTGCAAACCGAGTATTCTTCTTTTTGGCATTAAACTAAAGAGGAAAGTGGTCATCCAATCCGAAACAAACACCAATCAGCATAAAGCTAATACAAATTAACAATTAGATAATTTAATCTAAAGAGGAAAGTGGTCATCCAATCCGAAACAAACACCAATCAGCATAAAGCTAATGCAAATTAACAATTAGATAATTTAATCAATTACCATAAATAGTAGGTTTGTTTGGTCAATCGTCAACAATGCATTGACTTCATTGGCAACGGGATATATTTGGATTTGTATTAAATTCTAATTCTAATTTGTTCTAATCAGTGCATTGTATGTTTTTGTTTGGCCATAGACTTTATAAACTGGCCAATGTGGAGAGTTCCTAAGTTCATAGAAAAGTTCCCACTATCACATGATGGGATTGTCTTTTAGAGACAGGAGGAACATGCCCAATGGGTAGATAATTTTCTATATAAAGAATGCCGTATATATTATATAATATGATCTATGGATATTTATGTATTACTTAAAATGAATGAATGAGTAAACTATCTTCGTCACCGTTCCTTTCTTTCAACAAAAGCAAATGACAAGTATATTTGTATATATAAAATTGTTCTAATCGCACCCACTTTCTTGGAAATGTAAACCAATAATGTTGCTTTTTTCATTTATGGGAATCACCTGCATAGACAATAATCAAAATATATCATTTTCAGCCATACAATGCATGTTTAGGCATCCCTTCCTTACAAATGAACGTTGGTGATAAATAAAATTTGCAAATGCATTTCCACTTTTCTTTTTGCGGTGGAGCATTGAATTTAGTCTTAAAATTTATGCATAATAAATTTGACTGAAAATCAAACATGCTCACAAATATATTAACCGCATTATCATTGTGACAATATACTCTAATAGTTTAAGTGAATAGAAAATAACAATTTGCACAGATATTTGATTGATTGATTCAATAAATTCTTCTATATAATTCGTTCGAAATATATTCGATTTCGATTATTCTTGAATGCGAACGTGGATACATATATAACTAAATATTATGATTCTTTTTTGCCCATATTAATGTTTTAATAGAAATAAATGTATTTAGAATAAGTAGAGAAAATAAAACTATAAGAGTAGAGAGGGAGGGAGAGACTTTCGATAGAATTAATTATGCGATGGCCGTATTATGAGATTTTTGGTATAAGTATTTATTCAGATTCATAAAATATTGTATGAGTTTTTAGATAGATTTTAAATAAGACACATGCAATTATGTTTGGAAATCTGGTTTTTTTATACAATACAAAATCAAAAGGTTAAGTTAATTAAAATTAAAATTTTCTATCAACACTGATACTAAAAATTCAAAGGAGCAATTATATATATATATATAAAGAGAGAGAGAGAGATGAGATTCTACACTTGTTGACATAATTAATATGCTAAAAGATTTTGATTCGTGATATGATCTTAATTTTGGTTTTTTTTTTTTTTTTTTTTTGCATGATGGTCTCTATTTTAGTTTGAAACACCAAATATCTTAATGGAATTTTTATTTACTTATTTATTATATGTTTCCAAAGTTTCCATAGAATTTCTTCAGTCTCATGTTATATATATTTCTGAACCTTTTAATTTGTCTTTTTTTAGAGGCATTTTAATTTGTCTTAAAATATTTATATTGAATAATTAAGAAAGTTGTAAGCTTTTTCAATAAAATCTTCATTTATTAGGATGTAATCTAAAAATTTATATAATTAAATGACTTTTATAATTGCATTCTAACTCTTTGATAAAGATAGTTTTATGAAAGGTAATTAAGAGCCATTTCGTCTGAGAAATGGTTTTCTATTTTCTATTTTTTTATAAACAATGAATTAAAAAAACAGAAAATAATAAAAAGTTGTTTTACACTATTTTTAATATAAAATTTGAAAAAAGGAAATAAAATAAAAATAAGATGAGATTTTTATAGTTAAAAATACAAATAATAATTTTAAATCAAATTGTCCCATTTTATCATAATAATTTGCGTAACTAACAATTTTTTTTAAAGAAATGTGTTATCTTATAAGATAGAGGAAGAACTTTAAAAAGAGTATATTATTATTGATAACGTAAATAAAATGTATTACTATGAAAGTGAATGTCCTTGTCATCAGTTGAATAAACTCATGTTGAATGTTTTAAATTTATATGCACTCTATTTAGCTAATGATAATTTCTTTTCTTGTTAATAAATTAATGAGGGTATAAAATGATGATTTCATTTAAAGTATATGATTCCACGTGATGAGAGGTGGGAGTCTCAACTATCCAAACAAAAAGCCTCAAGTCACATTAAGTGTTTTGGAGCTACATGATCTTGGGATCAAACTTCAACTTCACGTATATATGAATATAATCACATAATATCAAACCCTTTAACTTGGTTTTCTTGTTACTTTCCATTTGTTTATGAAACCTAAAAGCACCAACCACGCAAATAAGCGAAGGCCACGACAGTAATAGCTACGCTCGCTAGTTGTGGGGTTTTGCAACCACGGGCGTATGTTGTCATTGTAGGACCCATTATGGAGCCCAAAGCCCAAAGCATATAAACTTTAGTAATGTTTAT